>NW_015170900.1:163423-244097 GCF_001447785.1 Gekko japonicus | reverse complement strand
TCAGTTTGTAACATTATTTTTATCATAGACTCTGACTGATAATACTTCACCATCTGTCTGTAGTGGAGTCTAAATTGGTAGGTAACAAAAAATAACCTCAGGGAAGGAAATGAACTGGCTAGGAAATGAACTGCCATAGTCCCAAAGGTGGGCAGGATAGATGGGTCTCTCTTGGATCACTCATCATTTTTTTCATCCTTCAAGACATTTACAAGAGAGTCATAGAAGATGTCTTACTATAGGTGTCTCAGTGACTTCACATCTGTATGGGAAATTACAGTCTCTTCTGTTCAAGCTCAACACTGTATTCAGAGCACCACTAACTGCTAGTTTACCATGATAACTGGAAATGTGGCACTGGCACAGCATTCAGAATAGTATCCTGTCTGTCAAGATACTGTGTGCAGGATAAAGCATAGGCAAAAGTTGGAGGTGGAGGGAGGTGAAGATTGTCTATATCCAGAAAGAGCAAGTTTCCTGATTACCCATGTGAGTGAACAAACCTGATCTAGAGGCTTTTGTAGGATTAAGGAAGTACCATGTGAGCTCCTTTGGCTTGCTGTGGCAAAGAGGTTTCCTTGACTGGTGTTGGGGATCTCCCTGCAGTTTCCCCCTTTAGCTCTACAGTGAAACTTGCAGTCATCCCGACATTATAGCCCATAGGTCTCTAGCTCGAGATCCATTGTAGATTTTGTGTTGCCTGCTGTGCATTGGTAAACATCAGGAGACTTCTGGGGCAGTGCCTGGGGAGAGTAGTGTTTCAGGGAATGTGATGTTACATCCTCTATGACGCTCTAGGAGTTTCCCAGATCTTTGTGGGAAAGAGTATAGAGACTGGGAAAATTCCTAGAGTATCAGAGAGAATATGATGTTATTCTGGGTGACGGGCTGAAGAATGTGGCATCACTTCTGGATGACACTCTAGGAATTACCACAGAGAGGCGGAGCCTAGGTAAGGAAACATTTGGGAAGGGGAAGCTCCTAGAATGTAACCATTAGCCTTATGCTCTCCATTTTTTCATCAGCCACTTAAATCAGCAAGAACAGCAGACTGAGGATGAGGGTGGGGGGTTGCCCACCATGGGTACAAAAATAGCAAGCCTAACTCAAGTCCTGATATTTCCCCCTAATCCTAAAAGCAGGTCCAAAACACACTGCGATTAGGAGCTCAGTTTTATCTATCAAGAGACATGTTCATGGTGTGCAATTGTGATGTGTGTATCTGCCACAGAGTGCGATAGATTCATCCCCCTTTCTCTTCCAAAACACAACCAGCCCATATATATTTCTTTTGTCGCCAGTGTTTCAGGTTTCTCTGTGCAAGTTTATCTCACTGTTGCAAGCAAGATCTGTGTTGACAAGAAAGACCATTGTCATTTGTTAGCATTCCCACTGCCAGAGCTGACTGAATATTGCTTTCCAATTCACTTTAAGGAGGAGGAAAAGTGTGTGTGTGAGTTTAAACAAACATAAAATGGAAGACTTTCATAAATGATAGAACTGTTATTCTCCCCCTCCCATTTTTGCAGCAGTCAATCAGCACATTTATCTGTGAACTGAAATAATTTGCCTTCTTGTTGAAGCAGCAAAAGAATTCATCGCATGAATTGTCACAGAACATCTCTTATGGATTATACTTTTTTTAAAAAAAAGGCTGATTGATGATAGCTTAGGAAGAATATCCTTTCAATGTTGTTTTCTTTCTTTAAAAAAACATTTTGAAAATGATGTTCCTTCAGTTCTGTTATTGTGTGGACTAATCTACGGCCTTATGAACGATACATGCGAGAGTATAAACCTGTGATACTACATAGTAGTAATAGATTCCATATATGTGTGTGTGAAGAAGACAGTAAGTGTGTAACTGGGCAGCGCCATTCTTCACTTGCTCCATGGACATTTTAGAAAATGCTGGTTTTGTTGTTGTTGTTTTTCCTTTTAAGAAAACAATATATAGCTTCAGTTTCATAAAGCATCTGGGTTCTAGGTACCATAGTATGTGCTATTTCTCACTGGTTAAGGGGGACCATTGATGCTGTCTTTAGGTTTCCTCCCTAAAATCTCACATCTGGCTCAGGACAGTGGTCAGAACACTTACATAAAGATGTTTCTATACAGATATATAAAGACTGACATGCACAAAACAAGAATAGAAACAAATTAATTCAACCACAAAAACTCCGATTGAGTTGCCCTCTCAGTCTAATAAAAAAAATAAATTGCTTGAGTAAACTTAAACGAGAGAGACACTTATTTGGTATAAAAGCAATGCAAAGACTGTTGCACATTTACCTGTTGTAAAAATGATTGGAAAGTCAGTCATGGCTCATTAAAAAAAAGTCTCATCACTTCATCTCCCTTCAGAGCTAGTGGGAAAGTACTTCTTTTTGCAAACAAAACAAAACCAATACATAGTAATTTAGGGTGAGGACTTCATACACCACTAAGTTGGCATAAATACACATATCATTTTGTGACACCTGCCATCTAAAGACTGTAGCATGGTCTCACAGATACATACACTAGTACAGCCAATCAGACGAGAAAGAGGAGGCCCATTTGGATGGATTCTCAGGCTCAATGGGGTCCTCAAATTTAGACTATGATTAATTTCCTTCTCTCTCTCTCTCTCTCTCTCTCTCTCTCTCTCTCTCTCTCTCTCTCTCTGTGCCTTATTTTGTTTTCATGTGTCATCCATCATTTTTTATTTTTATTAAAGCTGGGCTGAAGCATCCAAGGCCTCTCTGAACCTCCGAGAAGGCCTGTATGACAGCACAAGTTATTATTTTTAGGAAAGACAGCCCACATACACTTCAATATGGGAACAGTTTGGACAGATGGACTGGACTCTTTACCTAGAAATGCAAACAAGGTCTGAATTATTATTTCTGACATCTGAAATTGTAGCCCTGACCTGGATTGTCCAGGCTAGGCTGTTCTCACATACTTGGATGGGGGCCCACCAAGGAAAGCCATGTTCACTGTGCAGAGGCAGGCAAAAGCAAACCACCTCTGCTTGTCTCTTGCTTTGAAAACCTTACAGGGTCACCATAAGGTGGCTACAACTTCACACACACACACACACACAAACAATGTCACTGTGATGCTCACCAAGCCAGAGGAACTTATAGTTATAACTGAAGCATTCATGCCATGAAGGAGACCCTCACTGCAGAAAAGGCTAAAGCCTGGTATGCATCAGAAAGTGCCAGGGCTGGAAAGCTGCCATTCTTCAGCTCTAGATCCTGTATCCTGAAATTGTTCAGAAAAACTGGAAACCTTTTGATACGCTTTGTGAAGCATGCAACGTGTTATTAGCAGGCTCCGATCTGTTTCAGAAAGATGACCTGGTGACTCGATGCCCTGTTTGTTGGCCCTCCAAAGGAACTGGTTGGCTACTGTGTGAGACAGGAAGCTGGGCTTGATGGACCATTGGTTATGTTACTGAATTATGAAAAAAGTCTGTTCACTGCTCCTGTAGAAATGGGGTATTTCCCTCCCCCCTTCTGCCTCTATGACAATGGATTATGAACAGGGGTCGTTTCGTAGAAAAAGAGCTAGGGGAACTCATTAGCATAACTCATTAGCATATGCCACACTCCCTGACATCACCGGAAGTGTGTCATAAGGCCACACCCCCTGACATCACTGGAAGTGTGTCATAAGGCCACACACCCCGCCCCCAACGGTCCCGGCCGCCAGTGGCGGCCTTGCAGCTCCACTGGCGAGCCCCATGAGGGGCCCGGCGGTGGACCTGCAAGGTGGGCGGGAGTGCAAGGAAGCCCCGCGAAGGCCCTCCCTGGCCCCAGGCAGGCAGGGGTGGGGAGAGGCAGGGAGGAAGCAACTTACCCTCCCTCTTCTCCTCCTGGCTGAATGAGGGCCGGAAGCGGGGCGGCCGGAAGCAGGGGGCGGGGCTTCATCATGTGCCCTGCCCCCCGTACCTCACCCAGGGGAACTGCGATCCCCCGGGATCCCCCCCAAAATGACCTCTGATTATGAAGCTATGTGAGCTCAGACTGGGCCCTACGCTAGTCACCACTGCAGAGGATCAGAAATTTTTTGGGTTTCATTCAACTTGCCTTTGAAGGAGGCCTTTCTTTCACCTGCTCCATACTGTTTGACAAGGTTTCACGGTGGTAAGGCTGGTCAATAAGGACTGGTTAGACTGTAAGTAGGGATAGCAGGAACAGGCTGCTAGCAGAGTTAGGGAAAACTGCAAGCACTCTTAGGGCTTAGTAGCATCAACTATGCATCATGAGGAGGCAATGTTTAGTGGTTCTTGACCCAGATTTCTGTATAGGCCAGGAGAAACAAGGATGGCAACTTAGTTTGGAGCCAGGATGGGCTTGCCCAGAGGTTTCCCACAAGGAAAACTCTCACTAAAAAAAGAGTGGTATTGAATACTTATGCCTATCAGCTGTTAATAACAGTTATGTCCAAGCACTGGAGCCTTGTATCTTCATTCTGTGTGCCTAGGCAAATAAGGTTTTGTGTCAGTTCAAAAATGTCACCATTTCTGCTGCTTGGAGCAATAGAGGGGAGACACAGTTTGAGGCATCACTAATCTGAATCCCTTTTACAATAACAATCAGATACATAACAGCTATAACAGTGGTACTCCAGGTGTTGCTAATGGCCATGGAAATTACCTATCCTTTGAAGATATTTGTCTTGAGCAAAAGCGAGATGTGAACAGGGGAAAAGCTCTAGATGATTAAAAGAGCAAAGTACTGAAGAGGAAGATGTTAAAAAGGAGGGGAAAATAGCACTTTGCTTTATAATATAATGGGAGGATTTGATTCATTAGTGCATGAATCTCTTAAATGCAGTTGGTATTCAGACCAATCACACTGCACAGCTGGTGTTTAATATAAGTCATGGCTCTATTAGGTGAGTAAAAATGTGAAAATAACTTTCTGAGTTTTTCTTTCCTAACCTTTATTATGGACTCCCTTGGTACTCTTGGTGTGGTGGCGAAACAGACAGTTGAAAGCAGTTTTGGGGCTAGACGAAGGAAGAGAAGACTGGAAGGGGACAGAGGTGAATGTCAGTCAGCTGGGGAATCAGGGAATTAATTATTCCAAAGACCTTTGGCGTATTTGACACATTTTTATTTCCAAATAGGAAATACTGTGGTCTCAGAGGCAGACGAAAGTCCGATTACTTGGATGCAGTGCATAGTGCAAGTACTTCCTGCACTTCTTTGTCTAGACTCCTCTGTTCCTAACTCTCACATAAAAAAGCTGCTTTTGTACCCCACATCCTCAATAGATATTCATCTATGATAAGTGAGAGACAGACAGTACAAAGTACTAGGTGCTTGTTAGATAGTTATTTCTAAAAATAAGTGGTCTCTATAGTAATATTTCCCTGTGGCCTTGAAGGTAAAAGCAGTTTTGCTTGGCAGAAATCAATTCAGCTCCATGAATAGCGCTTATTAGCTTGATGTGGCCACCATCATCAGAGCTGTGTTTCCTTAAGAGCCATTCAGCTACTCAGAAAGAGCCTTTTAAAATAAATATAATTCACAGTGTATTCTTGTAAGGATATTTATTTCCTTACATGAATACACGAGGCTGCCTTATACTGAATCAGACCCTTGGTCCATTAAAGTTAGGGTTGCCAAGTCTTTCTTACCTGGCGGCGAGGGGGTCCCGGATGGCTGTGCCCTGCCCCCAGTGTGCCTGGCATCAGCACGTCACATCCGGCTGACGTTCACGCCGGGGTGGGGTTTCCCCCGGGGCCCGATTCCGTGGCAACGGAAATCAGGCCTCCAAAGCGGGGGGGGGATTCGCCTCCCGGGGGGATTTGGCAGCCCTAATTAAAGTCAGTATTGTCAGCAGCTCTCCAGGGTCTCAGGGTGAGGTCTTTCACATCACCTACTGCAAGAGACTTTAACTAGAGCTGCTGGGGGTTGAACCTGGGACCTTCTGCATGCCAAGCAGTTGCTCTGCCAATGAGCCACAGCCCCTCCCTGTGCCTTCATCACATTAATGCCATCATGTTTTATGCTATGTGAAGTTTACTGTTTGTATAAACACTGAACCCCATTTGCTACTTAATGCACAAGTTTATTCTGTTGTTCACATTATATATATAGTCCACCTTTATCATTGAGACTCAAGGTGGATTACACCATGCAACTCAATGGATGAGAGCTCTAATAAGAATGTAACAGGACTAGGATTACAAAAATCTGAAACAAAGCATAAGGGTTATACAGGATTATATTCAAACAATGCAGAAAACGGTATTCTGTTAGTCGAAAACAGTGCAGTGAGAGCAAGAGAAAACATAGAGCAGATTACATACTGTACACAATAGTATAGCTCACAGTCTCATTCTCGTCATTAAAACGCCTTCCCGAACCATTCCATTGTAATATAGCCTTTACCAAAAAAAAAAACTTTATAAAAATGCCCTCCTGAACAATTGTGTTTTACATAGTTGACAGAAATGACAGCTGTGTGGAGCCTTCCTGATCTCATCAGGCAGGCCATTCCATAAGTTGGGGGCCACAACGGAGAATACATTTATATGGGGCACATGTTCATCTTGCCAATTTGCAGGGTGATACCTGGAAAAGGCCCTGCTCAGATGCATGAGGAGGAGTATAGGAGGAGAGGCAGTCCTGCATGTAGGAGGGTCCAGGACCAAGGAGGACTCTGTATGGGATAGCCAGTATCTCAAACTGAACCTGGAAACTGATGGACAGTGAATGGAGTGATGACAGAATGGGTATAATATGCATGCTCCACCTAACTTCTGATAATAACCAAGCTGCAACATCCTGTACCAACTGAAGTCTCCAAGTTAATTTCAAGGCAGATCTATTTAGAGATAATTATAATTTTATTTATTTATTTATTTATTGGCCCGTGGAGGCGCGGCTCTGCTCTGTCCGTTTCCGGCCCCGCTGTGCCTGCGCCGCCCACGCCGCCGTGCGTTCTTTTGTTGCTCCGCCTCCTCCGCTGACGGGCACTGGGCGCAGTTATCTTCCTCGGCCACCAGGGATCGCCATGTTGCGTCGCCGCGCCGTTGCTGCCGTCATTGCCGTCGCCACAGATGCCGCCGCCATCGCTGGTCTCCTCGTTGAGTTTCAAGGTTACTAGCTGAGTTTCAAGGTTACTGTGGCATGGATCCAAGTGGCCAGATCACCCAAGTGAAGGCCATCTTCCTGAAAAAAAAGTGTTTTAGTTGAATTAGATCGCTTCTCCAGCAGTAACGCTGGGTCCAGTATAAACCCTAGCCTCTTAACCTAATAAGCAAGGGTCAGCTGAATCCCACAGAATGTAGGAAGCTCAGTGACTTTCAGGACTTCAGGACTCCCAACCAGCATTTCCTCCATCTTGTCAGGATTCAGTTTCAGTTTGTTTACTCTTAGCCATTTGTCCACAACAGTAAGGCAGGGGCTCAAGACCATTACTGCATCGTCAGGAGATTTAGATAAAAAATGGCTGTTGGAGCATTCTGATAAGTGGACCCTAGGGTATGGTCTGAAGGCTTGTGATACAGAATCCTTTGGGAAGTTAAGCCAGGTAGAGAACCAATTAATACCTGGATGGAAACCCCAGGTACACCCCCTCCTGAGTTCCATGATTGAAGACAGGCGGGATTCTGTTGCCCATATGATGGAGCAGCATTCCAGAATCTATGAATCAACATACAAACACCAAATATCCTACCTTTATTCGTGCCTATATGAGGTTTTTCTGTATAGATGCCTCATTTCTCTGAGAGAAGCTTCATTCTTCGTGAACATTCTAATTCCAAATGATGGTTTTTCAGCAATATAGATATTGATATTCCAGTATATCACAATAGCTTGGACAATGGACCTAGTGGGAGACAGACAGGCAGTCAACAGCAAAAAGATTTCCTCTAAAATATAAGATTTTACATACATACACCCTACACTATACTCAGTAATGAGTACAAATAAAGGAACATTTTGCTGCAATATTTGTTCTAAAACCCATTTGCTACAAGCTATCAACGTTAGCAGTGAATCGTAGAGCTGCTTTTTCTTATTGCATCTTAAAATTGTAGAGCATCAATTGAGTCTCAAGATGACATTAAAGTACAAGATTTGATGCTCAGGTACACACTCCAAATGCATTAAATCAATGTGCTCAGTTTAATCCTGCTAAGATTATACTGATAGTTATGCATGCAGGCTACAAAATTAGTTCAAATGAAAATGTGCTTAGCACCACAGTTCTCTTGCCATCCTGCGCATGTCCCTGAGGTGCCTTTTTGGAACTGTTTTTGAGCTACATGTGAGATGCAACTAAAACTGCCTTGGGAAAGGCAGAATCTTAAATGCATGATTGGATTCCACTTCCAAACGAGACAGAATTATTCAGATTATACATGTTTTTGGGAATAAGTACATAATAAGTGCTGCTTTTGATGCATTGTCACATGAGCTGAAGGAGAGGACAAAAAAAGAATTAATCTTCAACATATTTACTTAGAAATGTCCCTTCTCGCCTCTGAGTAAAAGTCTGATTGGATTGCTGTAAAGTGGCCAGAATATTATAGGTATTTTTATAAACAGTAAATGATGATAATGAATCCCCATTGAAAGCAATGGAGTAAAATTCAAAGAAAAGATTATTAAGATTATGCTTCAAGAGTGCATTGAGTGGACCCTGTTTGATTAATGTTCAACAAAAGAAGAAGACACTCGAGTAAATAGACAGTTGTTTCAATTATATCTTCAGTTAGCAGAATGATTTTTCAAAGACTTACAAGAAAGTGATTTACAAGGCTTACAAGAAAATGGAGGAAAAACTGGGGGATAAGGGTTGCCAGTACTGTGTTAGCAAATACCAGAAGATGTTAGGGGCAGTGCCTGGGGAGGGTGGAGTTTCAGAGGATGTAATGTCACTTCCTTTGTGATGCTCCAGGAATTTCTTCATTCTGTGTGCTAAAAACCATAGAGAATGGGAAATTCCTAGAACATCATAGAGAATGTGATGTCTCTTCCAAGTGGGGGTATGGGGATGTGGCACCATTGATGATACCCCACACAAACCTTTTTTCTTCTGTTCTTCAAATCATCAAGTGTGGGGAATTGAGGGCGGAGGGGTTGCCACAGACATTGTCCACACACCTGCTATCTTGATCTATATATACACGCATTTGCCTACCTTCTAACAGTTCTCCACACCAGTTCCCCTGTCCTCTCCAGACCACAAAACTTACCATTCCGAAAGAAGAGAGTGACTTCTTGTGGTAGATGGTTCTTTAAATAAAGGATAGCCTTCAAACAGGACCTTTGTTTTCTGTAAATTTTTTCTAAGCTTGGCTTCCTGCCAGAGTTGATGGGAGTTGTAGTTGAAAGGTAAAGAAAGCTACCTCTTTCGAGCAAGCCAGTAAGTTCTGAGAGTGCCTAAACAGAAGGTACCAACTGGTTGTCTATTCACTGATGTCCTATGCTGATGCAAATACATGTAAAACTCTAATTTACAACTAGAAATAAATCAGCTCTTGAATAGCACTGGTTGTATGAAACAAGAGAAACTGGGCATTGAGAGCAAGGGCAGTTTGATTTTTGAGTACATTATTTTCAAGGATTGTAGCATCACGAAGACCATGCTTTAGCCTGCGTGGTATAGTGTTTAAGAGTGATGGAGAACCAGGTTTCATTCCCCACTCCTCCACATGAAGCCAGCTGGGTGATCCTGAGCTAGTCACAGTTCTCTCAGCCCCACCTACCGCACAAGGTATCTGTTGTGGGGAGAAGGGGAGTCGCTTTGAGACTCCTTAGAATAGAGAAAAATAGGGTATAAAAACCAACTCTTCTTCTGGTAAGCCATGGTTATGAATTCAGACATAAGGGCAAACCATAGGTGCCGGTCACACAGGCCGTAAAATGCGGGGGGAAAGCATGGCAGTTTGGCCCGGAGCAAAATAACACGCGGCCGCCTGATCACAGGTCCCGTTGAGGTCCCGTGGGTAGGGGCGAGGTGGCAGTCACACGAAGATCCTGCAGCGCGGCAAAGAAGTGGCGTGGTGCGATCTCACCAACAGCATGTGTGATTCTGTGGAGCAACAGAACTTTCGCTTTCCTCTTCGTGCGCATGCGCCGTTGGGTGCTTGTGCGCATCCTGTGGAGACTTGGGGGAAAAAAACTGTTTGAGACGGGACATGGGCGGGTGCCGGATGCCACGGACTACCACTGGAAACGTGATCAGACGCCAGCCCTTGCCCCACGGTTTCTGGAGACTAGTACCTCGGAGGTAGTAGTTTTTAACTCTGCATCTTCGGCGGGAAGCCTCGGGTTTGCCATGGGAGCTCTATGCTTCCCAGATGTTGCGGTGTGATCGCGCCCGGAAAATCCGCCTATCATCCATCTCAGTAGCGTGGCTAATGCTCCGTGTGACCGCAGCCATAGTTAAATTTCCTTAACTATGGTTTCATGTGTTTTTTGGGTTAAATGTCATGATTTTATCTTACTAAGTGCCCCCAACATAACGTTAATGCCTAGAAATTGATCAAAAGCAGTTTCCCTCTGTACTGGAATATGAACCAGAGCACAGCTATCCACAGCACAGCCATTCAGAGATAGCTTCAAGTCCAATCCTAACAAAGCTAGAACATAAATATATTAGAGTGGTTTTCCCAAGCCTAAGGTAGAATTCACAACCGTGTTCTATTTCATCACCTCTGTGTTCAATACACTTATACTGCATTACTGTGTTGAGTTACTCCATTCTAAGCTTATTGATTTCTTGGGCTTAGATTGCAGTAACTCTGCACAGAATTGCTCTTAGACATATTTAGGCCATTTCCCTTTATTTCACCCATGCCTGTACCTGTATGTACATGCATAAATTTTACCTTAGCATAACATTCAAAAAGAGACTTTTCTAATTAGGTCAGTTGCTTTATAAGACTTAAGAATCTAGAAAGCACCTGGATTCTTTTGTATCAGAAGCACTTGAACTACATTTAAATAATTACCTAATGCCTACTATAATTGTTAGTAGGAATGAAAGGATTTTTAAATTAGAACAGTTATGCCCTCTTTCTGAGATGCTGTGTCCACTCAGTTCCAGGTCACTGAAAGATGGTTATTATTATTATTAATACAAAAAATTAAAATTTAGATTTAAGAACATCAGAACAACCAGTCCAACACTCTGTCACGCAGTGGCCAAAAATACCAGGTGCCATCAGGAGGTCCACCAGTGGGGCCAGGACACTAGAAGCCCTCCCACTGTTCCCCCTCCCAGCACCAATAATACAGTGCATCACTTGCCCCAGACTGAGATTTCCTATCTATACCTTGAAGCTAATAGCCACTGATGGACCTCTGTTCCATATGTTTATCTAATTCCCTCTTGAAGCCACCCGTCCTTGTACTTTCTCTATGCATGTGTCTTTCTCTCCCTGCTCTATCCCATGCATAGTCTTATAAACCTCGATCATGTCACCCCTCAGCCGTCATTTCTCCAAGCTAAAGAGCCCCAAGTGCTTTAACCTTTCTTCATAGGGAAAGTGTTCCAAAAGAATTTCAACCCTTTTATCATTCTAGTTGCCCTTGGTGTGATGACCAGAATTGCACACAGTATTCCAAATGAGGTTGCACCACTGATTTATACCGGGGCATTTATATCCTATTTAGAACTATCTGATCCTCAAAAGAATTCATAGTATTTTGAAATATTATTTTACCTACTAACTGTACACATAGTTCACAATACCTTTACTCACTATGGGGTAGAACAGTTAGATTTGAGTCCAGTAGCACCTTATCTCTCTGCAATATTTATAATTTTATTTCCCACCATCATTTTGTAACTAATAAAATAAAACCCATACTTTTATCCTCTTCACTCCACACCAAAACTTTTCTGAAACACAGATGCACGTCCCCGAGATGTGGGGGTCTTACTCATCACCCTTTGATATCAGATTTGTCTGAAATCTACTGTCCACCTGTCTTCCAGATCTGTTCTAATGTCCCAGGGCCCCAAGCAAGGATAGGGCTGCAGCTTTGGGGAGGGGTTGTAGTTGAGTGGTAGAGCATCTGCTTGGCATGCAGAAGGCCCCAGGTTCATTTCCAGTTAAGGATAAGGTAGTAGGTGATGTGAAAGACCTCTGCCTGAAACCCTGAAAAGCCTCTGCCAGCCTGAGTAGACAATACTGACTCTGATGGACCAAAAGTCTGGTGTATTATAGGGCAACTTCATAGGTGTTCATAAGGCAGGTGCTGATGTGCTCTACTTCTTGTCAGTTTCTTGGCTTGTCATGTCTTAGATCCCTTATGCAAATCTCCAATTGGCCAAAGGAAGTCAATCCCCTTTCTTACAATTTTGTTATAAGAAAATAGGTTCTCAGCCTTAATACTGTATGTTTAAATCCATGGCTCCATATCATATTCTTCATACTTGCTCATCTGGTTTATATAACTGCTGTTTTTCCATAGGAAATGCTACTTAAGAAAGGTATGAGATAGATCCAAGGCATACTGGACATGAGCACTAGGTTCAAAGCCACTCATGGGCACATGAAACTGGCTTATATTGAGTCAGACCACTGGTCTCTGTTATGTACAGTGACAGCGGGTCTCCAGGGTCCTGAGTAGAGCTCTTTCATATCACCTGTTTTTTTTTGGTAAACAAATTTTTTATTTTTTCTCAGGAATACAACATGTAAAATTAAATCATTTCATTCTATCAATTGTCTACCCCATTCCCAGTTCCTCCCCTCCCTCCGGTGGCTTCCCGCAATGCTTCCACCCCTGCTCCAAATTACTTCATGTCATCAACTATATCAATTTCTTGTCGTTACAATCTAAAGATAACATCATTTGACTTAATATTGATCTAAACATATTAAGTTTTGTTTCACATCCCAGTTCTTTTCCAGATATATTTTAAAGTCACTCCATTCTTGAAAAAACACGTCATCTTCTTTATTATTCAACTTCTTCGTAATTTTGTCCATCTCTGCCATGAACAGAACTTTTTGTATCCAGTCTTCAATTTCTGGCACTTTCTCTGTTTTCCAAAATTGTGCATAAATCATTCTCGCTGTTGTGATTAAGTACCAGAATAAAGTCTTTTTAGTTGTATTGACTTCTTCCATTTTCAGTCCCAAAAGCAGAATTTCCGGCGCCTTTTTGAAAGAGCATCTCAGAATTTTTTGCATTTCTTTGTGGACTTTTGTCCAAAAGTCAACTGCTTTCTCACAAGTCCACCACATATGATAAAATGAGCCTTCATGGCTCTTGCATTTCCAACACTTATTTGACATATTCTGGTTCATATTTGCAATTTTTTTCGGAGTCATGTACCACCTATACATCATTTTATAACAATTCTCTCTAACATTGGTACAAGGCAATATCTTAATAGAATTTTTCCACAAATATTCCCAGGTTTCAATAGACACTTCCTTATTCATATTTATTGCCCATTTTATCATTTGCCCTTTCACGGTCTCATCTTCAGTATACCATTTCAATAACACTTTATACATTTTAGAGATATTTTCCCCCCTCCACTCTCCCAAACCTTTTCCATCTCATTTTTTTCCTCTCTAAAACCATATTTCCTTTTATCTGATCTAAAAAGATCAAAAATCTGCATATATTTCAACCATTCATATTCATATTCAATTTCATTCTGCTTTTTCATTACCCATTCTGTTCCCACTTTTTTAATTAGATCTTTATATGGCAACCAATCACCTGTTGAGCCATTTAACTGGAGATGCTGGGGACTGAACCCTGAGCCTTCGGCATCCAAAGCAGATACTCAACCACTAAGTAAAGTCCCCTCCTGACCTGATCCTGGTGTTCTCTCACTGTAGTCTGGCAAGTTCTGGAACTGGGGAGGTGGCAATATAAGGGCTGAAATATGGGTAGTTTAACTGTCTCCTACTGCTGTTTCCCCAGAAAAACCGATCCCCCAAATGCCTTTAGCTCAGGTGGTGGTGGGGAACAAAGGCATGGTGTCCACCCCCCACAGCCAACCAGTGCCCTGGAGGGCCAACAGACAAGAAATATAGGCCAAGATTTCCCTGTGATGCTGCCTCATTGGTTATTCAGTGGTTTACCATTGCTGAATATGGGAGTTCCCTTTAGTCGCTATGGCTACTAGCCATCAATGGCCCCATCCTCCGTGTATCTGTCCAATCTCCCTTTAAAGCCATCTATGCTCGTGGCCATCACTACATCCACTGGCAGTGAACCCCACACATTGATTACATGTAGGATAAACAAGTCTTGGCTTTTTGCAGTCCTGAACCTTTAACTTCATTGTGTCCCCCCTAAACCATTAACTTCATTGCGTCCCCCCAAGTTCTAGTATATTATGACAGAGGGAGAGAAAACTCTCTGTTTACTTACTTTTTTAATGCTCTATGGGTAATTTTATAAACCTCTATCATGTCCCCCCACTTGTCTTCTTTCTGTACTGAAAAGGCCCAAACTGTTCAGCCTTTCTTCATAGGATGGGTGTTCCTATCCCTCTATCATTTTAGTTGCTCTCTTCTGCACTTTTGTCTGGCTTCATAATATCCTTTTTTTGATACAGCAACTACAACCATACACAGTACTCTAAATAAGGCCACACCATAGCTCTATACAAGGGCACTGCAATATCGGCAGAAAAATGTAGAAAAACAGGTGCAAGGTGAAAAAAAAATATTTAGTTCTTGTAGATCCCTGCGTGTTTTGCAGTTCACCTCATCAGGGGATCTAGTATAAAATAGGGTAAAATTACAATTCAATTAATTCAAAATATATCATTCAAAAGTCAAACCTAACATCAACTATGACCATTTTCATAATGACAAAACCAAGCATGATACGTAAAAGCCAATACGAACATAATACACTTAGGTCTGTAATGCATAGGGATCTACAAAAACTAAATAAGTATTTTTTTCACCTTGTACCCATTTTTCTACATTTTTTCTACCTACTGGTGTGGCCATTCTTGGGGGTTTTTTGTTGCAATATCATCCATTTTATTTTCAATCCTTTTCACAATAATTTCCAGCATGGAAGAAAAGAGTCCAGTAGCTCCTTAAAGACTAACAAAATTTGTGGTAGAGTATGAGTTTACATGAGTCACTGCTCACTTCTTCAGATACCAGCATGCAGTTTGTCTTTTTCGCCTCCGCTGAATACTGAGTCAATATTTTCATTGTGCTATCCACTACTTTTTCACTGCTGCAGGACACTGGGTTGACACTTTCATTGAGCTGTCTACTATGTCCCCAAGATCTTTTTCCCTCTCAGTCTCGGCCAGTTCAGACCCCATCAGCATATAATTTAAAGTAATGATTTATTTATTTATTTATTTATTTATTAGATTTTTATCCTGCCCCTCCCCTAAATGGGGCTTAGGCCAGCAAACAACATGACAAGAATAACCGTAATAAAACCATAATTTCAATAAAATCCCAATTCAATCAAATCCAATTAATGATTTATTTATGTTTTTGTTCTAATACACATCACCTTACACTTTCCTACACTGAACTTAATTTGCCATATTAAAGGAGCTGGGGTCGGGGCTTCATGACTGAGAAATTAGCAAGGGAGAAAACCACCCTCTCCTGCTTCACGGGCCTAATCCATACCAGCCCCTCATTCAACTTTCTTTTCAGGACCTAATACATCGGGCGTTAACGGCACCATCCCCATACGTTTTCCCAACCAACTCCAGTCCTGTGTAATTTGGGCAAGGACCTCTAGTCCATTGTTCCTTTGACAAAGTAGCTGTCAAGATGTCTCTGCCACTACAAAGCAAGTTCAAGCTACGGGAAGACTTTTTTCCCCTAACAGTCCCCCCCCCCCGCCTCTCAATATATTATTCCTTTTTATATCACATCCTTGATAAATGTTCTGAACATGAGTATTGACAGAGTGGGTTGTAGATATTTACTAGAATTCACATCAGAAGGGGAGACGGGAAATTTATTTACTCAGCACATGTCTATTACATCTCTTCCCTGCAGCAGTCTGAGCTCCCAAGAGCACCTGCCTCTCTGTTATGAGACATTTTCATATCTGCTGCACATTGTAAGTCTCTGGCAGATTAGCAAAGGCAAAATAAAGTCTCTGAAGTTGAAAATTTAGCTTGTATGTTCTGAAAGTGACAACCCTGTAGAACAAAGATCTGCTTGCCGTGCTAAGCCCCAGCTGAATCGTCATAGGAGCTTTGTCCTTTGGTCATTCTGAAAGCCTAAAAGCAATGAATACAACTTTCAGGAGCCCATCTCTCCACAACCATCTGTGAGAATAGGAATGCAAGTTTCCTGTCCTTTGTGATGTTAATTGGGAAAACACTTTCAAGGACTTTCCCTTCTTTCAAATACATTTCTTTGGCAAAAATCAGTGCTCCTAAAGCTGTGAGTTGATGAGGTGTTTGGCAAAGTCGAAAGCCCTGAGCCTGCATTCTCTCAGTGTACTAATACGTAGGGGTAGGATCACTACAGTGAATCTTTTCCTAGTGTTGGGGAGAATTATTTGAGAAGATTTCATAAATCATCTGAAACATTATTTATGTTCTTTTTTATTCAGAAGTTTTTTTAAAACAAATAAGCAAATTGAGGGTACGTTTGTGTGGTGGTTGTTTTAATGCAATTTGCCACATGCTTGCTTCCGGGATAGAAAAGCACAATCTGATAACAGCAAGGCCCCAGTGTCTGATTGAGTATGTTTATGTGTGTTATCAATATATCTAATTTTCAACATAGCTAAATCTGTGGATACTTAAATACAGAGACTGGGGTTATGGACTAAAAAGACCAATCTTTCTACAAACCTGAGAAAGCCCCAGGATTGCAGAAAAATCTGAAATCTGACACACACACACACCCAAATTATAGAAACAGTGCCGGTACTTTTAAGAGCTATCTGTTTCTGAAGAAGTGAGCTGTGACTCACAAAAGCTCATACCCTGCCACGAATTTTGTTAGTCTTTATGGTGCTACTGGATTCTCTCTCTTTTCTACTTTTAAGAAGCGAATGCCCTCGGTGGCCATCACTAGGCAACAATAACAGACAGTACTGCAGCCTCCAAGCCTTGGTTTCCATCAACAAAAGGCAGGGGAAGGGGGCACATTTTCAGGCCTATTTTGAACTTTGAGGGAATATGTGTTGAGGCCAGGTCTTGCAACAACCACCAGGCAACTTGCTATTACACAGCTTGCATGACTTACCTTGGACACCTGCTTGCATGACTTACCCAGGACAATTGCTTGCAACAGCAGGCATTTCATAAAAGTCAGTGTGGTATAGAGGCTAGAATTTCATACAAGGATTTGAATCCCTCACTCTGCTTTGGAACTTTGAGGCAGTCACACACCCTTAGCCTAACATACCTCACAGGGTTATTGTGTGGGACAGATGGAGAAGAGAATGATGTAAACAGCTCTGGGGCCCCACAGGGGAGAATGGTTGGGTATAAATAAAGTAAGTAATAAATATAGCTGAAAATGGAGGGAAAGTTAAAAGGTAGATTGATTGGTGGGTGAGAAAGAAAGAAGGAAATGGAATGTTGAGGATATGGGGGCTGCTAGGAGGAGCAAAGTAGTGGAGGTGACGCAGCAGAATATAAGGTGTCCCCTGCAAGTTCTTGTAGGTTTCTCACCAAGCAGCTGGGCCCGGCCTAGCCAGTACCACACAACTGGGCTCAGCTCAGTAGTCCAGTTGGTGCTACACAACTGGGGCATAGTTTTCCCATCCCAAGTCAAGGCTGCCGGGGGAGGCAGGGAGAGAAAGCTGAAAAAATGGGGGCAGATAAAGGTAGGTTGGCTGGTGGGTAAGAAGGAAAGGAGGAAGCAGGAAAAGGGGAGAGGCTATGGGGTAAGGAAAAAAGGAAGTATTGGGGGAGGAGAAATGAGATGCCCCCAACATGGGTCGCCGACTTGGGTGTGTATCTGTCCATCTGCCCATCCATCCATGTCAAGCACAATCTAACTGAAGTTAAACATTTTAAACAGTTTTTAGACCACAATCCTATTTCCTTTGAACAAAATGGGACTTTATTCCAAGTAAACAAGCATAGACGAAGGATGGTTTCAAGTAGAGCTAAGTACATGAGTTTAACTCTGGCTGTATTGGGCCATTTGTAAGAAAATCACCTGGTTTCGTAATTTATAGATTGTTCTCAAAATGGCTCATTAGCCTCTGGCCTCTTATCAGCTCCTTTGGCTGGAAAGAAGAAATATTGAACACTACATCACCAGTATCATTCTGATTCACTCTACATTATTACTATTGCTAAATTTACCACTAAACCACTTCAGGTGGCACAGTTCCAACTACAGTACAGTTGAAGAGTTGCAATTTCTGAAATCAAAAATTCTGATACTTGGGCAGAAGGTCTGAGTGAGATGAGGCAAATGTAGGATTCAAATGAAATGTTTTTGATGAGTTCAGATAGACGCCCAATGGTTTAGAAGCAAGCACAATGATAGAAGCTAGCATCTGTTCACCTAATGCTTACACCTAAAACAAATTGCCTTGGGAATGTTACCAAAGGACAGTCTTGGACTGTGTGTCTTGAGCTGAATTAACCACACACAAAGGCATGGGATGTGAGTAAAGGAGGTTCTGTTTATTGCACAGTTAGGAACAGGATAGTTGAAAGCCACAAGTTCAATTTGTCCATGCAAGCATCAACCTTTATAATGTTGCCCTGTCAATCATTATGACACATGTCTACATCACCTTAGCATCATTTGTAAAATGATCTTTTCTTTGTTAGCCTTTTGGAGTCTGTGCAGTGTTCATGGCACATAACCTTTATTTAGCTAACTGAGCTTTGTGTATGACTGGAAACAAAGTCTGTGATGCTTGGCCTAATTGGAGCCATCTTGAAAGGTTACATCATATAAAGAGCATAAGAAAGTCTTTCATAAAGCATATCTCGCCTCTGAGTATAACAGAGTAATATTGCATTTTGCAGAATCATTTATAATCAGGTTTGGAGAAACCCCCCACCTGGAAACTAGCATCCTCCAAATGGCCCCTCCCCAGGGCTCCCTCACAGTGAACAATGGCCTTTCTGTGAGGCCGGCTGTGTTCTTCAAATGTAACTTTTTCACAGGCGAGCAAGCATTCTTTAACTTAGCATTAGGCCCAAATACAAATTATTGATTTCAGTGTTTCCAACAGGAAGAACCTCTCCCCTCCCCCCCTTGGCAACTGTCTTGAAAGCCAGATGAAGTTTGTTTGTTTTTTTCGTGTTTACATAGCAAGCACATTGCAAAAGTCATCCCAATGTGATTCCCCCCTGAAATGTTCAAATGCTGAGTCAATTTGGGAATGTATCATTTAGGTAGGACAAAATATGAAAACAGTAGCTTTAAATCTATGTGTAGGGATGGGCCATCAAAGTCTGGTTCAAGCATCGACATTAGGAAAGGTTTACGCTGCACTCTGCTGTGTGTTGTACTCCTCCAATGTGAAGTCTGGTACATCCTCTAAGTCAAGAGTGTCAAATATATAGCTCATAGGCCGGAATCAGCCCGTCCAGGGGTCTTATCTGGCCCATGAGCAACTGGTGTGAGGGAGGGATGGCAGGAGGCTGCCGGAGGGGAGGGTGAGTGGGCGCACACAGTGAGGTGTGTGGTCGAAGCGGTCAAGAAATAGAAAGGCAGAACTATGAGGCTGAGGTAAAATAGTGTGGGCAGAATTATAGTGAAGGCGGAGAAAGAAGAGGCATGGTGTTTTTCCCCTCCCTCCTCCTCTGACCACAGTTCAGCAAGGATTGGCAAAGCCACTACATGGTGGCTTCACCCCACCAAACTGCTTTGCATTTTTTTCCAAATGGTGACTGCGAGGGGGTTGGCGAGAGTGGGTGCACAGAGCGGTAGTTTGCCTATGAAGGGACAGGGCTAGCAGGGGAGAGAGGAAAAAGAGGGCTGGCATGTGGATTGACATTACATTTTATGGCTCACACGTGGCCCGACAAAGTGTCATTTATGTCAGATCTGGCCCTCATAATAAATGAGTTTGACACCTGTACTCTAAGTTCTCCATACAACAGGCAACAAAGTGGGCGAATACAATCAATTATTCATATTTTTAAAATATATTCCATTGCTTATAAAATAGACATAAATGTTGTCAATAAAATCAGTAAATGAATTCTGAAATAACATTGATAGAAAATAAAAGGGCAGTTTCGCAATCAGGTGTGAGAGCTCAGATTGGCTGTCAATTGTAAATTAAGACCAACCAATGAAGAAATGGGCTTTGAAGTGGAAATTTGCCAGGTCTGGTGTTAATTAGCAAAGGCAGATGAAATCAGGAAGGGAACTGACACTTCTCCAGAGAAGATGGATTTAATCATTGCCAATTACTGGGCACTTCATTCTGTCTGCCACTTGGGAAGAAGTTTATTGCCGTTTCCTGGAGACAATAGGAGTTAACTCCATGGACTACCTTTCGCTGTTTCCTGAGAGGTGATTAGGTCAGCCCACTCTCAGGGCATATTGAGGTCAACTTTAATTTGAAACTAACTAGTGAATCAAAACTGTAGTTCAGAGGACTTTTCATCACAGCTTGTATTGTCAAAAATGACCATTTTATTATGCCAACTAAACCAATAGGGACACGATTTCTTTATTATAAGCTTTCTTAGAGAATATTGATTAGACATAATAATTCCAGGCTGTTGGTCATTAAAGTTTGTCTGAAAGACTATCAGGAAAATAACTAGTTTGTCCTTGGATTTTCTTTAAATGATTTTTCAATTGGAATATAGAGAAGGTAAAAGACAGGGATGCAAATATTGTTTTGCAAAGTCAATTCTAAAATGTAGATTGACACCAGTGTATAAGTGTGAATGTTATAGAATTATGCCCCATACATGTCAGCTTTAATTTTCATGTCAAAAGTAGCAGTTTCAGTAGGGGAGAAATTTTTCCTGGAAACCATTTTTATTATCTAAATATTAGGGATACTTCTGAAATTCTCTTAATCTCAATTTCTCGCAAGAATTTGTTTCAGGAGGGTAGCCATGTTGGTCTGCACTAGAAGAAGAAAGATGAAAATCTAGTTGCTCTCTAAGGTCCTGTTGGACACAAATCTAGCTCTTCACCATCATATGAAATTCCAAATTACCTGGTACAGTTTTTGAATTGGGACTGAAACACTACAAATGTTCTGTTGCCTCATTTGTTTCCAGATTTCATACAGAACACTGAGCATGGATTTACTTCCACTTTTCTTTCTTGCAGTTCATTGATGTCTTCTCCCCCCTCCTCTGCATTAATGATGCCCTTCTTTGCAGGGCTTTTTTTGTAGAAAACCCCCAGCAGGAACTCATTAGCATAACAGGCCACACCCAACAGCAGACACTCATTAGCATATTAGGCCACACCCTTGACAGCACAGCACATTAGCATATTAGGCCGCACCCCATATTACCAGAAGTGTGGGCATCCAGCCACACCCACCTTTTGCTTCTTATTCTGTTTACTTTGTTGTCAAAACCCAGAGGGTTTTTTTTGTAGTAGGAACTCCTTTGCATGTTAGGCCACACACCCCTCATGTAGCCAATCCTAATGAGTTTCTGCTGTTGGGTGTGGCCTATTATGCTAATGAGTTCCTGCTGGGCGTGGCCAGCACGGGAGCCAGCTGGAACTCCGTTCCTGTGCGTTCCTGCCCCAACATAGCCCTGCTTCTTTGCATTTATAAAACATTGCAAATAAAACAATTTTAGTATAATCCTATGTACCTTCACACCAAGATTGCATTTTTTTGCTTTGTTTTATCAATACAGTAGTATAAAGGGGGTGGGGAGAAATACAATAAAAGAACTGTTTGCTGTAGCAAACTGCATGCTGCCAAATGAATACAGGAACAAAGATGGAAAATATGCACCTTTTCTCAAATATGGTTGTGTCACGTTCTGTTAATTCTGGTTGCACCCCATTTTTTGTCATAGCCTTTCTGCAATGATTTCCTTGCTGGTCTTTCCCACCTCTGGTTTCTGTTCCATTGATGAAACCGTGGTGTTTTTCTACACAAGGATGCCCATTGTGTGGTTTCCCCATTGCTGTTGTACAGTGTACACATGGCAGGTTTCTCTGTATTTCCCCTGCCCCAGTCCCCTGGCAGTTGCCACTGGCTTTTTCAGGTTTTTTAAACCAGCATTTAAAAATATTATATCAATTGTGTTATAACAATCTGTCAGGTTCTCTGAATTTCCAGAATTTATTTTTTAAAGAAAGTTTTGTCTGTATCTCCCTTTGTTGCTAAGATATAAAGGGGAATGCATATCTCATAAATAAAAAGCACTAGAGTCCTTTTTACAAGAAAAAGCTGGCAATTCAGAGAACCTGATGGATTGTCATAATGTTCGAATGCTATAACACTATCCAGCTGCTGATTTATTAATCTTTGGTGGTGGGAGGAAATGGCCACCACTGGGATAGGGGAAATGGCATAGATGTGTACAGGACCAGGAAAATCTGGACTTTCCCATCCACATGGGTGTCACCCTGACTTTCCTGCAATTTTTCTCAAAACATATCCACAAAGCAAGTATGGAAACGATCAATTGAAACACAGGAAAAAACACACCAGGAAATAAAAAAAAAAAACCACTTCCCAATAGCTTCCAAGCCAGGGGAAGCAACTCTTCTACCCATCTTCCTTTCCTGAAACAACGATTATACCACTTGTCTCCTCATATCTTTCCACTGGCTCCTCTGAAGTGTGATCAGTGTGCTAAAACATCTGTCCTAAGGTGCAGGGATGCTCAATTACTCACTGGTTCACCTCACATCTTGCAAGTAGCAATCACTGGAGCCAAGCATCAACAGTCTGTTCATCTGCATCAGAACAGATCAAACATAACTGGTTGTGAGGAACAGGTTGGCGTGCGGCTTCCTTGCAGCTGCTGCTCCTCTTTGCAACCACTACTGGTGCTGCCACCCAAGTTAAACGGCACATTGTTAAAAGGAGAATATAAATAGCATTTGACATTTTGCATTGAAATGCATTCCTTTTGCTGGTTCTGTGTGCCTCACGACAGCATACACCTGTACCCATAATGGCTGCCCAGATCCGTGTCAGTTTGTGACTGCACACGTTCCTGGGGAATGCAATTCGTTTGTGACCCTTCCCTCTCCCTCATGTCTGTATGAAGCTTGTTTCCAAAACTTTAGAACTGCTACAAGGGCTTGTTAAAATGCAGGATACCCATGTTGGCAAGCAACAGAAAAGGCCCTCTAGCTCTCCTGATCAGGGCAAAATTCAAATAAAGAGGGGATAAAATGTGAGAGATCTGTGCTCAAAGAGGCCACTTTGATGGACCAACCTTGACCCTTTTCTTGAGATTATTTAGATCACCAATGGCATAGGTGCAAAAGTGACTGAAAGCTACAACACAGTCATTTCCAATGTTTCCTGTGTGCCGAGCACTGCCTGACCATAACCTTGTAGCACGAGCAGCTACTGTACAAAAGCAAAGGTCCTCTGCATAGTGTTTAAGTCAAACGTTGAACAGCAACACTGATGCAATCAGGTGGGCTCGGCGTGTATGTAAGAAAGAAGCTTGATCAAGGTATATGCATGTCGAACATCTCAGCAACCCCATTCAGGTATCCACAGCCACAACTGTTTCATGTGTGGAGTATTTATTGTAGGCATTACAAGGGAACAGTTTGCTTCCCTGCACTGATATCTGTGTGTGCTGGTTTTGTTTCATGGTATAGTAGTTCTGTTTGCTAGTTAGAATCAAAGACCGCATAAGTGCCATTGCCCTGAAACCAGTTGCTTCCATTCCTGCATCTCCTTGCTAATAAACTGATGTTGTTTTGAACACATCCATCTCTGTAAGCAAAAGGGAACATCACACTTAGGGTGTGGTCACACGGCAAGCTGACTGCAATTTGTTCCCGCTGTAGATTTGATCGGGAATTTTTTGTTGTTGTTGGGATGACCACACATCCCTCCCTGAACCGAATTGTGCAATGAGGCTCTGGGCACCGTTCAGATAGCCATGCCACTGCTTGGGCGGCACAGCTTGTGTTTTTTTTTAAAAAAAAAAAATTGGCTTTGCGCATGTGCATATACACATGGCCGAATGTGCAGTGGTGCATGTGCTTCACTGGGACTCGCCATAGTCCCTTGTTCTTGCAGGTCCCCCCCCCCAACAGCAAACAAAATTAACTGGCGGTTTACAACTGAGCACTGGAGTCCATATGTGTCCTTCAATGTTTATACCTTGATTTTATTCAGCGCAGGATTGCTCATGTGCACAACGACAGAAGCTTGTAAAAAAAAAAAAACATATTGCAAGAAGGACATTCAAATGACCTAATCACGAACATTGCAAAAGATGGCTGTCCAGATTGGTGAAATTGCAGATTCAAAGCTCAAATATCCGGAAAGTACTTGATTTTTCGGGTTTAGGAAAACTCGCTAGGGAACCGAGAGGATTGCGTCAGTGAGCCCACTTCAGTGCGGGAGACAGATGCTGCCGTCTGATCAGCAATTTTAAATGCGAGAGGGAACAGCAGTGAAACCCCATCAAAATGACCATATGATCACAGCCTCAGACTATCTAGAACGAATTGCAATCCTACCTGGCAGGGTGCCCTGGCATCTCCATAGAAAATGTTGAGGTGCCTTCTCTCAAGTTGCTTCTTTTTAGGATGCATCATTAGGCAAGTGACTGAATGTCTTATATAGTCATGAAGGAGAAAAGGAAGAAAAGGGTGGAAGAGACAACAGCACACAGAGACATGATCACATGCACCCAGCTTTGTGGAATTCTCTTCCTTATAGTCAGAATATCCCACATAGTGGTATGGAATGTGTGTGAACACTGCAGCCCTATAGGCAGAGTGAATTCAATGGCTTTCCCTACCAAGTTGCTGGCCTCTCTCCCAGCAGCGAGGAAGACCCATACAATCTCCCTGAGTGTGTGGTATTCATAAACATGATAAATGGGATAGTAGCACAGGGAAGTATTTTCAATGCACCTGAGAAAGGGGCCAATGAAACAGATGAGGGAAAGTTATATACTAAAGGAAAAGTTATATATTAAAGATGATGAAAAGTTATATATTAAAGATGGTACTCTCACTACTGGGCAGATGCAATTTTTGATCAACTTATTTCCTAAATTTGAGGAAGTTGCTAAAAGTTCATGCAGCTCCTCTTTCCAGAGATGTGCATGTTATTCTGTCACCCCTTATGTTCTTTTTTTTGTTGTTTTGACAAATCTGCAGGTGCAAGTTATTCTTACATCTGTTCTGCCACCAAAATATAAAGCACAAAATGTGAAATGATGACTATAGTTCAGGTAAAACAATGTTTCTTTGTAACAAGTTAATTAAGTGAAGTCTTTCATTAAACATGAAAACTCCTCAAAAGTATTACACAGGCGCTAATTGGCAAGATGACGTGTGTTAGAATGCTGCCTTCATTACTTATATTTTCTTTTGTATTTTCTCTCTTTCACATTCGGCAAATGATACTGTAACTGGATACTCTGGGGTTTTTTTTTAATTTGATTCAGAACCGTCTCAAAATCACACTAAGCCATTTCAGAACTGACTTCATACTTGACAGCCTACACACTTGAATTCTTTTCTACTTGTACATAATGATTTTCAGTGGGGAATACGGCATCCTTTCAGTTTCGGACCTCAGTCGTGCCTGATGAAATGGATATATTATACTTATAAAGAACCAAAGGATTTGGCTATGATTTTTTGATAGGAACTAAGATTACACAGGGGCAGTGTGGATCCAGGAAGTGATGACAGATGTAAGACACACCCATTGATTCCTCCAGGGTGCAATTGAGGCTCTGTGGTATGTCAGCTCCTAACTCACTGGACTGTACCAAGAAGCCACTAGACTAGCTTCATTTGCAGGACCAACCCTGTGTGCACATGTACCACTGGTAGTTAGAAGTGCAATGGGATTTTTGTAATGCATTGATAATGGTTAAGGAGGGATTTAGGTAAAGGTAAAGGTTCCCTTGCTCGAAAGCCAGTCGAATCCGACTCTAGGGTTGCGGTGCTCATCTCCGTTTCAAAGCCGAAGAGCCAGCGCTGTCCGAAGACGTTTCCGTGGTCATGTGGCCGGCATGACTAAACACCAAGGATTTAGGGAGAGTTTATTTTGTTCTTTGAGTTGATGCTACTTCTCAGATAATAGCCACATAAAATTCTCATCTATGGTGCAATTCTTTTTTTTTAATTAACAATTTTTATTGAAGTTTTAATAGTACAAACAGATATTAATACCAAAAATAATCACTTCAGTATTGACAGAATTTTTTTAAGTATCATTAACATCTTGATATGTACATCAATCAGGTAGGATAAACAAGTATTCAAAAAAAAAATTTTTTTTTTGAAAAATAAGAAATATAACTGTAAAACACATAGACATTAAGACTTAGCAAATTAGGTGTTGATAGTTGTTTCATGTATGGATGACTGACCTGTTAGGTTATTGAGTTATTAGCAAAATGTTATACCATTGGATCTTGACTAAAACAATTCTGTTTTTCAGTTTTAGATCCATTTTGTGTAGTCTTTCCATGATCTATGGTGCAATTCTAAGAAGAGACACACTATTCTAAGTCCATTGAACTTAATAGCCTTATAAGGGCATATGTCTGCTTAGGGCTGTACTGATAATAAACGTTAAATTTAGGGTTGCCAACCTTCAGGTGGTGGCTGGAAATCTGCTGTTACAACTGATCTCCAGGTGACAGAGATCGGTTCACCTGGAGAAAATGGCTGCTTTGAAAGGTGAACTCTATGGCATTGTACTCCATTGAAGTCCCTCCCCAAACCCCGCCGTACTCAGTCTCCAACCTCAAAATCTCCAGGTATTTCCCAATCCCGAGCTGGCAACCCTATTAACGTACACATTTAAAAACTCTTCCCTTCTGAATAAATATGCACTTTGAGAGAAGGTGATCAGATGTGAATGGAGTTTGGAACATGCATTCAAGGTGGAGAACAGAATGTGCTCAGATCTGTTGACATTACTTGGACTTCAGCTCAGGAAAAAAAATATAGTTAACATCAAATGTATCCATGTTTAAATTCTAAACATTCCTAAGAAGTACATTTCTCCAATATTTTGAATTTGTCTTCTTATAGTGATATGTTAAGGCTCCATGGCAGGATTTTCTAGGAACTTTAGGCAAAGTAGCTGAGATTTGATTTTTGGCTTTTGCATGTGAGCACAGGTATTTCAGATCCAGATGCCACACACTTGAAGTCACATACTTCCTCTAATGGCTGTTGCATTTGAGATCCTGAGCCTGGGACCAATGCTCCCTCTAAGCTGTGAAGTTTTTTGAGCAAAATTCTACTTTGTGAGCTACTGGCACTAAAGTTGTGAGCAATCAATTTGGCTACTGCATAAATTCGTTTGCTCTGGAGCCATCCTTCCTGAGCTAAAACAAAAATGTGTGAGCTGGAGGCTAAAAAGCTATGAGCTAGATCACACTAATTCAGCTTAGAGGGAACACTGCCTGGCTGGGACTCTAATTTACAGGGTTGTACCTTATTGTGTAGGTGGCCGCAGTGGCTCAGAGGTTAAAGACGCTGAGCTGCAGACCAGAAGGTCTGTAGCTCGGCAGTTTGAGACTCTAGTGCCACGTGATGGAGTGAGCTCCCGTCTGTGGCCTCAGCTCCTGCCAACCTAGCAGGTCAAAAGCAAGAAATTGCAAGTAGATAAATAGGTACCGCTTCAGTGGAAAGGTAACAGGGTTCCATGTGCCTTGCCGGCCACATGAACATGGAAAAGTCTTCAGACAGTGCTGGCTCTTTTGCTTGAAAATGGAGATGAGCACCGCCCCCAGAGTCAGATTCGACTGGCTTTCGAGCAAGGGAAACCTTTACCTTTTACTTTACCTTATTGTGTTACCCAAATTGGTCTCCATGTCAGGGCTGTCACATGAAGAGCATCCCCTAAATGAGAAAAACTGGATTCTGAGTCCCAGGGTAAAAAGGGATTGGTTAGGTCTGTATGTATACACAGACCGATTTCACACAAGAGCTGTGCTGCGGTCGCGCCTCCCTTTGCCCCGCTTCTATTGGTCAATTTCCCACTCGAAGCCACACGACTGCATGTTGACCCGCGGCTTCACCCGATTTTCCCTGCGATTTCATGATTTTTGAGGATCACGAAACCGCGTGGAAAATCGTGCAAAGCCGTGGGTCAAAATGCGGCCATGCGGCTTCGAGTGGGAAATTGACTGATAGAAGCGGGGCAAAGGGAAGCACGACCGTGGCGCAGCTCTTGTGTGAAATCAGTCCCAGTGTACATCCTGGAGCAACAAATCTCAAAAGGAAGAAAAGATGAAAGGGAGACACATACTTTACTGGCAAGTAGCTTTATTACCCTATCCAAGGTACAGAATAGAAAGATGAGGAAGCAAGACAGTAGTGCAGGATGGGAAGACTGAATTATTGAAATGGTAACGAGACTGAGCAATTTGTTATGGCAATATGATAAAAAACCATTCACATTTGCACAATACTAGGGTTCATATGTATTACTTTAAGCTAACCCAAAATGGGGTCTTCCCACATGGGTAGTCCAGTAATCTGGAGAGAAGGAATAGGTGACTGATTGCTCAGTAGAGGGCCAAAAAGTAATTTGGGATAAATGGGAAAGAAGATTTGGAAAGGCGAGAAAGTAGTCCCTAGTCAGGTGAGGATGCAATGGAGGAAAGCCAGTTAGCCGTAAGGCTGGCCAATCAGGATCACAGAAGGAAAAGTTCTAGAGAGTCCATTCAGGAAGGAAAGCAGAATGGGGGGGGGGGAAGCATACTCCAATGATTTCAGTGTCAGTTACAATGGAAGAAGAGGTCAGGGCAGAACAAACTACCTGAATGGAGGGCTTGGCATGCCTTTTTATGCCCATGGATTAACCTGGGCATGAATAGGGGAAGCAGTACTATTGGCTGAAACTGGTGCAGAGTTAGCATCCGCAATGCTGTTGGGCCAACACTGCAGGATCTGTTTGCACTGTTGTTGGTGGAACTTTAGGATCTGAGACCCCATTGATGAAAAGGTCAAAACCTGAGCTGTCATTGGCTAATTCAAACCTCCTGTGGTCAGGCGGCACTGGTAAGCACTATATCACTGATATAATGGAGAAAGGAGATGTGTCCAGCCCCAGAAGACAAAATTAACATGCCACAGATCTGTTGACAATGGCCAGAAAATGTACCGATAGAAATTACTGGGCTCTTAATTTAATTGTCATAGAAGACTATATATTGATCCCCTCCTTCAGTCACCACTCAGCCAGCTCTTACTAACTCCCCTGCATACCATCTTCCTGGCTGCTGCCAACGAATATTGCCCACTGCCCTACCTAATTTGAACACTGAGAAATTACTGATGGGGGCTGGATTCTGGATTACAGAGAGGAGGAGAGAGGAAGAAAGACAAAGCAACTTTCAAATAGACAAAAATGCATACAGAGAAAAGAATAAAGGGATGCGGTGCATGTATATTAATGGCATTATCCTCGCCTGGTGACACATTCCACAGGAAGAGAAGCATTTTCCATCAATGGATGTCAACCTGATTTCATTGCAGTATTTACTGAAGCACTACGTGGCTAGAACGGGAAAGCAATTCATATTATATATTTTCCTTTCTTTAGGATAGGAGGCACAAGCAATTATTAACACACAGTCTCAGCTTCACTCAGGAAATAGAAGAGCTGATTTAAAAGAAAGGGTGACAGTGCCGTGCGCTCTTATCTGCTTCAGAGCAGAAAGAATGAATCCAAGCAGTTTAATCTCAGAGAAAAAAAACCCACAATACTTAGTTTCCCCCCAGGTGCTGCATGCTGAAAAAGAAAGGGGGGGGGAAGAACCCATCCAAACAAATTCATGTCACTATGAAATGTTCGTTGCTAATGCAATGCTAAGTGAACAGAACTTTTTTAGCAGACGGCTGAGAATTTACCATGGAAATAATGACAAGCACACTGAGACTTTAGCAGGACCCAAAATAGAAACCAATGGCTGGCTAAGATAACCTTAAAACACGGCACAAAACGAGTCGGGTGGAGAGACTGTATAGCCAGATTGCAGCGATTGTGTTCCCCTTGCTGTCGCTGGCTACTTGTCAAAAGCCAGCCTTCCACCCCTTGAACAAATAACCTGGGCCTGGCCCTTGCACGGGGAAAGTCATGCTCGGCCTAGAGACTGTGTATGGGTGCATGTTTTGCACATGCACCTGTGCGTAAAGCCGCGTGAGCTGTGGAACACTCCTGTCTCTTTGCTTCCTGGCCATGTAGAATGTTGAAGCTTAATGGCTGAAGAAGGTAAAAGGACAAATGAAGTCCTACAGAAAATGAGACCAGTCTTCAAACCACATGCCCCATTAAGTAGCTTCAATAGTGACAGTGCAATCCATTCCATCTGCTGGCATTGTCAAAGCTTTGTTTTGGTTTACTATGCCACTTGATATTATATTTTGCTTTCCCCAAGTACCTAGTCTTTTACGAAATCGATGCATTAGGGATTTTTTAAAAAATTGACCCATAGCTGTAGAACCATCTATAGTTCCCCCTTTATGACTGGCACAAGCCTTCCTGGTTTCCTTTTACTTATAAGGATGTGTAAATAAAATATAATCTGAGGATCTGTTGTCCTTTAATCAAGTACATTCTGCTCTCCCATCCTTTTCTCCCCCCCCCCCCCTCATGCTGTGCTTGAAAATATATTGTGTGTGATTTAAACCTTGTTGGGTCCTTTAAGATCTCAGAAGCTAAGCAAGGTCAGCCTTGGCGAACATTTGGACGGGAGACCACCAAGGAATACCAGGGTTATGATGCAGAGGCAGGCAGTGGCAAACCAGTTCTGAATGTCTCTTGCCTTGAAAACCCTATGGAGTTGCCATGAGTTAGCTGTGACTTGACATCACCTTCCACCACCAGGTCTCAAAATTAGTGGGTATTATGATATAAACAACCCCCCCCACACACACACACACTTTTCTGTCTAAAATTTCAAGACACTGTCTCCTTAATAAGACCTTGAAATGACACAGCTTCTGGTTACTGTTAGATGAACTCCTGATACGCTTTTTGCTAAATCCTAGTATTAAAGCTTCAGAACTGTGTTGCACTACTTTAAAATTGAAAGTGCTATACAGTGGTTATTTTTCAATTAAACCAATTCTAGGAAGCAAATGTGGCTGGGAGAACCTAATTACTTTCAGTAAAACCTCTCCCTGTTCTTAATCCCTAATATTGTCATGGAGATGCTGTTGCAGGATATAAAGGGAAAGGATGATAATCTGTCCCTGAACTTGGTTGCTAGCTAAATGGGTCCTGAAGGTCAGTTCATGTTTCCAGAGCTAATTTAATCATCTGTCCGAGGAGGTGCAGAGAGAGGACATCATCACTCAGTGACTTAGGTAGGGCACACTGAAGCGTCTAGTTCCAGAGAGCTTTTAAGGGAAGAAGAAGAGGAGGAGGAGGAGGAGGAGATTGGATTTATACCCCGCCCTTCACTTGGAGTCTCAGAGCGGCTTACAAACTCCTTTCCCTTCCCCTCCCCACAACAGACACCCTGTGAGGTGGGTGGGGCTGAGAGAACTCTGACACAAACTGCTCTTTTTCAAGGACAGCTGTGCCAGAGCTTGTGACTGACCCAAGGTCACATCAGCAGGTGCAAGTGGAGGAGTGGGGAATCAAACCCGGTTCTCCCAGATTAGAGTCCGCGCACTTAACCACGACACCAAACTGGCTCTCCAGTTGATAAGACTTTGATAAGAAGTTGATAAGACTTTGACAGACCTCTGGTGGACATAGGGAGGTGGTTCTAGGTTAAGGACACCAGCCTCCAGGTGGGAACTGGGGATCCCCTGGAATTACAGCTCATCTCCAGACTACAGAGATCAGTTTCCCTAGAGAAAATGGATGCTTTGGATGGCCTTGTACCCCACAGAGGTCCCTGTCATCCCCAGGCTCCATTTCCAAATCGCCAAGAGTTCCCCCAACTTGGATTTGGCAACCCTGTCCCTCCATCCCTCATTGGTGGCCATGGAGGACCTGGCAATCCTGTTCTAGACCCTTCAGTATTCTTGTTGAGACTGTTTGGTGTTGATATAATTGCACTGCTGCAGCCTTTGGGGCTTCGAGGATGTGCCATTTTATTTTTGAGGAACTGATGTTGCTTTAGTGCCTAGCACGGCTTGTCTGGGAAATATTCTGCATACCTTGTTACTGAATTGTGAGCCTCACATCTTGTGAGACATCTGAACATGTGCCTGTTTCTCCTGGTGAAATCCAAGAAGGGACTTCACACTTAACCCAAGAACATTTTTCAAACTGGACAGTTGCTTTAAAACCTGGGAAATTCCTTGTGCTTTACTGTACTTTGCTCCTACGGACGGATCATTTTCATTCTTGCTCCAGGGATGTTTTCCTCTCTGTCATCGTGTCCATAAAAATTAAAAGCAGACTCAGTGAAAACATAGTCCGGCCTTGTTCTTCTCCCCCTTCCTTGTCAACAATATGCAGCATGCTCTTTTTTTCTTTTTTCTTTTGGTCAGTCTTGATTTTACCATTGTGGAATTTTACACTGAAGCTGAGAGATGGTTTCGCCAATGAACATGACAGGGAATGAATAAGCAGGTCTTTGCCAACTTGCACGGGTCTCCTGCTTTCATCTCTGCTTCTCTGTCTAGTATGAATGGAAAAGGTCCCTGTCCGTGAAACTCTGGTTGGGGTAGGAATTCCGTGAGTAGAGGGGAAAAAGCAGAGGTGATCGTTTTATCAAATTAGTTTTACACCCTATCTCCCATTTTTGCAGTAGTTGATCACTTTCTAAGCAATAGCTTTTTGCAATAGTTGATCCCTTTCTAGATAGCAAGCAAGGAGTTTTGGTGTGCAAGTAGGTTAATATGTCCTCCAAATGACAGTAATGTGAATATGGACTATCCCATTATCATTTGCCCATGCTTTATAATAGAAAAAAATAAAGAGTGTGATTCAGCTGAAGTCAAGACCTTCCTAAATTACATAGTTTTCAGGGTGAGAGATATGAACATGCGCCTGTTTCTTCTGCTGAAATCCAAGCTGGGACTTAATAGGCATTCATTTTAGCTGGATCGTGTTCATACTTACTGGTGGAATTCAAAGCATCACATAGACAGGAGCAAAAAGTGGAAAAGCTTGATCATAATAGGTTTAAAAAAAAATTATGTATTCATTTATCTGCAGAAAGTTACCAAAAACAAACCATAAAAACAACAACATAATAATTATCAATGTTAAAAGAAGCTATTTGAGATGCCATTAAAATACAGCATCTGCAGCTGCCGTACACAAAATCAGAGTATTGTCCATCTTTGGTGGGGAGAGAGGAAAACAGAAATTAGTTAAATAATAGGTAGTGGTGAGAGACAAGAGGTAGGTAGGGTTGCTGGCTGGAGCTCTTCCGCTGTTGCAACTAATCTCCAGGCAATAGATATCAGTTCACCTGAAGAAAACAGCTGCTTTGGAAGGTGGATTCTATCGTATTATATCCCATTTAAGTCCCTCCCCTCCTCAAACCTTGCCTTCCTTAGGCTCCCCTCCCCAAATCTCCAGGTATTTTCAAACCCGGTGCTGGCAGCCCTGGGGGTAGGTAGGTAGGTACATAGAAGAAGAAGAAGAGATTGGATTTATACCCTGCCCTTCACTTGGAGTCTCAGAGCGGCTTACAAACTCCTTTCCCTTCCCCTCCCCACAACAGACACACTGTGAGGTAGGTGGGGCTGAGAGAACTCTGACACAAACTGCTCTTTCAGGAACAGTTGTGCCAGAGCTTGTGACTGACCCAAGGTCACATCAACAGGTGCAAGTGGAGGAGTGGGGAATCAAACCCGGTTCTCCCAGATTAGAGTCTGCACACTTAACCACTACATCAAACATAGGTAGGGAGGTAGGTAGGTAGGGAGGGAGGGAGGGAGGGCAGAGAGAGAGAGAGAGAGAGAGAGAGAGAGAGAACATACGTGGGATTTTGCTGCTGTCTCTGCCCTCCCAACTGTAAGTTTCAGGGTGTGGAAGGAGATAATGAGGGGGCCTAGAGAGGGCGATCATAGAGAGGAAGGTCTAGCTGGTCTGTACAAGACTCGGTGTGAGCCCAGGCCCAAACTCAAAGGGATCGAGACTCCTCTCCATTAAATTTTGTTGGCTTGGAGGAGAAGGAATGGGTTAAAGAAGATAGCCTTCTGTTGAGCTTTGTTGTACTGGCGATACCTTTTGTAATACTGGGCCACTCCTTGGGAAAGTGGCAGATACGTGCACTGCACTGCTATGAGAATATTCTGATCGTGTCACTGATTGCCCACGGATGCTTTCTTATTATTATTGCTTGCCTCGCTTGCCTTTTAAATCCTAGCAGAAGGCGTAAAATATCCACTGATGTATTCTAATCGTTATCAGAATGTTGGGATCCGACAGAGTTTTGGGATTTGCCGCGCTAAGAGTTATAGGAAAGTTAATTTGAAACGTAGTGACAAATAGTAGCAATAACATCCCGTAAAAATTTCCTATTTGCTTCAAACGGTGAGAATGGTGAGAAAGATCTCCAGGTACCTAGAAGTCAGAGTATATTACTGAAAATACAGTGATTTTTTTTTTTTTACACAAAATATATTAGAACTTTCAGCTTTAGTCCTTTTAAACTCTTGGTGTTTGCAACGGGTGATTGTTACAGCACCAACATAGAGGCCTTTTAAATAATATTGTAGCTGTTTGACAGCCTCTTGTTCTGTGAAGGCTCCCTAGCTGCAGGAGAATCACTGTGGTCTAGCGGTTGGAGCAGGAGTCCCCAACATGGGGCCTGTGGTAGCACGACGCCCACCGATACCTTTTCTGTTGCCCACCAAGTCATTTTAGAAAGTGGACAGTGCCACGTGGGGCCTTTACTCAGTAGGGCTTCTGAAATGTTGAGGAGTCACTATTAAAGCTATATATAGCTTAATTCCCTAACATTTTGTAGCTGGCTGTGCCTTGGGTAGTAGCCATTTTGTGGTTGACTGTACCGGCTATGGCAGCCATTTTGTGGTTGTGCCCTTCACCCTGTATCAGAATTCCAAAGGTGCCCACAGACACAAAAAGGTTGGGGACCCTGGGTAAGAGTGTTGGACTAGACTAGGGTGCCAGTCCCTCTCCACCATAAAGAACACTTGGGTGAACTTGGCCAAGTTACCTTCTCTTAGCCTAACCTTCTTATCTAGTGTAAAATGAAAGCAGGGGAGAAGACACTGTGGGTGCGTTCAGACGGGGGCTTTACACCGGTTAGGGTGCCGGTTCCAATCGATGTACTTACCGGCGTTCAGACGGGGCACATCTGCCTCCTCTCCCTAACCGGTGTAAAGCCCTTTACACCGTTGCACTCTGCTACCAGGTCCCAAGTGGTGGTATACAGAGTGTAACGGTGGTAAACAATGCACCCTGGCGTCTGATCGCTGTCCACCGGTGCCTAGGCATTTCCGTTGGAAGCCTGAGGCTTCCGGCTTGCCCCCGCCATTTTATTTTAACCCTAAGCGATATGCGCTCGGGCGAAGCTTCGCCCTGAGCGTCTGTTTAATTTTTTTTAAAAAACTTACTTTACCTTCCCGGAGGAGTCCGGGACTTAAGGGAGGCCAGGTTGGGATTTAAACTTTAAAGGTCAGTCCTTACCTTTAAAGTTTAAATGTAATGGGGGGGGGTTGAGCATGCGCAAAAATCGCCATTCTCTGAATGGCTGCCTGTGCGCATGCTCAAACTGCTTAAAAAAAAAATGCCGACGCCCGCAGCGTGTGAGCGGGCGTCCAACGGAGGCATCCGGAAGAAGGAGGGTGAGTCTGATCGTGTTTCTGCCGGCATAAACTGCACCGGTTCCAACCGATGCAGTTTATGCCGGCAGAAAGGCCGCGTCTGAACGCACCCTGTGTGAACTCATGAAGTTGCCTTATATGAACTCAAAACACTGATCTATGAAGATCATTGTCTGCTCTGACTGGCAATGGCTCTCCAGACTCTGCAGAAGAGATCTTTTGCATCACTTACTGCTTGATTCTTTTTAACTGGAGAAGCAAGGATTGAAGCTGGGACCTTCTGCATGCCAAGCAGATGATCTATCCTTGAACTGTTGCCTCACCCCAAGCCACAGACATATGTGCCCCTTTTTGCTCCTGTCTTTTCCTTGGACTAAGTGCTGAAATATACAGTTGTTGTTCTGGTGACACTGGCACCCAGCTTTTTTTCTATTCGATAGTGTCTGATATCATTTATATTGTTTAACATCACCTCATCCTCATATTTGTCACAAGTCTTTGTTTTTCTTATGTCATTTATACACTATCTGATACCATTTCCACACCGTTTATATGCCATTTTCTGCCATTTATATGAAACCAGTACAAAAATAATACTGGAAAATGCACTAATTTTTATTTGAAAAATGTGGCTTGAGGAAAGATAAACCGATGAGCAAAAAACCCCATCTACTCCTGGGTTGTTTCTCACAAAGGAAGCACGACATTGACATGAGGATGTTGAGCTCCAGCAAGACAGTTTCTGAAAGGAAGTCTCACCCCTATGGCATGATGTGCATTTCTCAGACTGAATATGTCGTCAGTGACATGTTCAGTCTGACGGTTGGCATTTGAACTTGAAGTGTAAAATTGTGTCCTGAATATATGTGCCAAGCTTCATGGTCCTGTCTTCAAGCAAGGAAGATATTTTTCTTCCCCTCCCCATCTTTTTAATATGGACATGACCTGGTTTTCATTTATGATCTGCCAGAGCCATCTCTGGATGAGAAGGTTGAGGACTTAACTCCAGTATCACCTATGGAGGATCTCCAATACTATACAGAGCAATTGACCAGGATGGAATTATGTCCTGAATGTTTGTACCAAATTATATTTGGACATTTTTAATTTTCATGGAATCATGCAAACATAGAAACAAACAGAATGCCAAGTATGCAAATTGAACAAAAGACCTCGGCCAATTATGTGACAGAAATGCGGGGGGGGGAGAGAACTTTATGAGACAACCCATAGTCATGCTTGATTTTAAGCTGCTGAAGGAGGCCTGGAAATCCCTTTGGGGGGATTACAGTAAATACTTTTCATTCATTTAGCTTTAATTCACTTTATACCTGGTAGATTTACGGATGGTGAATGTACCACCTCCTGGCTTGTTTCCATACCACATACACACACTCCACCATGCATTATTTCCATACCCTTGGTTTTGTTTTTCTCTCCTGGATGGTGTTGCCAGAAGGCAGAGTTAGCTGATCAATAGGAGCTAATTCCGGTTGATGTAAAAACTCCAGTGATGGTTTCAGAGCATCCTTGAAATCAATAGAGTGCTTCTTAACAGACTAAAATGAAGAACAATTACATAGTCTGGCTGAATTACATTCCATATTGGATCATTCGCAGCCCTGGGAATCGGTGGGCATGAAACCAAGGTGATGTAGAAATTAAGCAGTTGACATGGTGACAGATGGGATAGACCAAGGAGCTGATTTAACTGGCGTTGGTAAATTACATCTGCAGTTAAAGAAACTGTCAGGACCACAACCACAGTTTAACATAACATGAAGACAGGCATCTAGACCAATAAAGCTGCCTTAACTCAGTATTGTCTGATGTGACTCCCATCCAGACTCTCAATGCTCTTAACTAGAGATGCCATGGATTGAACCTAGGAACTTGTAGATCCAAAATTTGCACTCTGGCACTGAGCTGTGGTCCCTCCATCTGAGGAAAGATTGAAGGTTTCATTCTTTCTCTTGCTTGTAGAGGATTATTTTGGATTAGGGATGGGCACAAACTGGGAAAATGCAGTTTGCTTAGTGGTTCATGGTATGCCTGTGTGAACCACAAACTGTCATGAACTTTTAGCTGCCAAATGAACTGGTTCGGACTGTGAGGTTCATGATGTGGTAGAACAGGCTCCTGGCATGCTAGAGACACCAAACATGCAGGGTATCTCTGGCTGACTCTCCTCTACTGGTTCACTATGTTTGGTGAGGATAGGAGTTACAGGGTCTGATTTACAGCCCCCCAATTAATTTGCCCCGAGGAATGTGCTTTCTGCGGAAACGACAGGTGGTCAGTTTGACAGGCACAGGTTCAGGAGGTTCAGGAGTGTACAGAATGGACCCTGTGCAAGCTAGAGACATCAAACTTGCAAGAGTCCTCCCCCTTATGCTCTTCTACATGTCCTCCAAGTTATGTGCATATTGGACTTTGGGGGTCTAAATTATGCCCCCCCCAAGTAGATGACCCCAGGAAAGTGCTTTTGGGGAAAATGCCAGACACAGGTTCAAAAGTGCAAGCTACACATGTCAAATGCACAGAGAACCTTCTGATGTTTCCAAGGCTGGAGAATTCCGCCCCCTCTGTTGCTTTGAAGTTGCTTTGTTACTTTGAAGTTTGGCAAACATTTTGTTTGAGCAGAGACAGTCTGTAAAGAGATGTATCCATTCATGAACCTCCATGAACTACCACAAACTGCTTGGAAATTGTGGAAAGTTCATGCCAGTAGACCTGCCACAAACTTCAGTTTGTGAACCATGAACCCTCCAGCATTCATCATGATCATTAGTACATGAGCCAGTTTGTGCCCATCCCTATTTTTGATGGCATATTCCCTGATGAAGCCATGTTATATCTCCTGACAAAGATATGTAATCTTTCCTTAAAATCTGCTTCCATTCCTGAGGATTGGAAGGTAGCTAATGTCACTCCCATCTTTAAAAAGGGTTCCAGAGGAGATCCGGGAAATTACAGGCCAGTCAGTCTGACGTCGATACCGGGTAAATTGGTGGAAACCATTATTAAGGAAAGAATTAGTAGGCACATAGATGAACAAAACCTATTGAGGCAGACTCAGCACGGTTTCTGTAAGGGAAGATCTTGTCTCACTAACCTGTTAGTGTTCTTTGAGGGGGTGAACAAACATGTGGACAAGGGGGATCCAATAGATATTATTTACCTTGACTTCCAGAAAGCTTTTGATAAAGTTCCTCATCAAAGGCTCCTAAGTAAGCTCAAAAATCATGGGATAGAAGGACAAGTCCTTTTATGGATCAAAAACTGGCTAGTTCATAGAAAACAGAGAGTGAGTGTAGGTGGGCAATTTTCTCAGTGGAGGGTGGTAAGCAGTGGGGTACCGCAGGGATCAGTACTTGGTCCACTGCTTTTTAACTTGTTCATTAATGATTTGGAGATGGGAGTAAGCAGTGAAGTGGCTAAATTTGCGGATGATACAAAGTTGTTCAGGGTGGTGAAAACCAGTGAGGATTGTGAGGCACTCCAAGGGGATCTGTCAAGGATGGGCGAGTGGGCGTCAACATGGCAAATGGGGTTCAATGTGGCCAAGTGCAAGGTGATGCACATTGGAGCCAAAAATCCTAAATATAAATACACATTGATGGGGTCTGAACTGGCAGAGACTGAGCAAGAGAGAGATCTTGGAGTTGTAGTGGATAACTCACTGAAAATGTCGAGACAGTGTGTGACTGCAATAAAGAAGGCCAATGCTATGCTGGGGATTATTAGGAAGGGTATTGAAAACAGATCAGCCAATATAATAATGCCCCTATATAAATCAATGGTGAGACCTCATTTGGAATACTGTGTGCAGTTCTGGGCACCACACCTTAAAAAGGATATTATAGCTTTGGAAAAAGTGCAGAAAAGGGCAACTCGAATGATAAAAGGGTTGGAACACTTTCCCTATGAGGAAAGGTTAAAGCGCTTAGGGCTCTTTAGCTTGGAGAAAAGACGACTGAGGGGTGACATGATCGAGGTTTATAAGATTATGCATGGGAAAGAGCAGGTAAAGAAAGAGGTACTTTTCTCCCTTTCTCACAATACAAGAACTCGTGGGCACTCCATGAAACTGCAGAGCGGTCGGGTTAGAACGGATGGACCTCCTGATGGCACCTGGTATTTCTGGCCACTGTGTGACACAGAGTGTTGGACTGGATGGGCCTTTGGCCTGATCCAACATTGGCGTCTCTTATGTTCTTATGTTCTTATATGATGAATGTTTAAATACAAGGGGAAAATTCAGCTCTCTGGAGAAGACATAGGTTTGGATCCATTATGTTTAGCTGATGATGAAAAGGGTTTTTGAGAAGTCCCTGTGGACTGCTAGGGATGGGCATGAACTGGCTCATGAACTAAATTTAATCATGAATCTTGGCCAGTTCATGGTTTGCAAAGTGATGTTTGTGGAAGGGCACCCAGCATGAACATTTCACAAACTTTGGTGGTGTTTGTGGCAATTTGTGGCAGTTCATGAATGGATACATTTCCAGACAGACTGTCTCAGCTCAATTAAACTGTTTACAAAACTCCAAAGCAACAGGGGGCCAGAATTCTCCAGCCTTGGAAATGCCAATAGGAGCCCTCCAAAGCCTAACAGGCACTGTTAATTGCCAGTAACAGAGTTCCCATTCTCTTCTATGAGATCAGAAAGTGCTCCCCCCCTCTCTGCTCAGCTCCACACTCTTTTGTTTATGGGCTCAGCTGTTTGCATCAGAGTTACAAAGAGCCGCAAGAAACTTGCTAGCCAAGTAGCAGAGCACATTCATTTATTCCATCCTGATTGTGAACTCCTCTTCCCTGCTGGGTTTCGGTGTTAGGTGGACTCAGGGCTCTTTGACACTCTGTCTCTCTGCTCTCGCTGAGTGGTGGGGCTTAGCTATTTAGTGCCTTGGCTGAGTGAGGACCCACATTTTGATTGTGATTCCTCTCCCCTACTGGGGTTTGGATGTTAGGTGGACTCAGGGCTCTTTGCCACTCTATCTCTTTGCTCACACTGAGTGGTGCGGCCTAGCTACTGGGTGCCTTGGCCGAGTGAGGACCCACATTTTATACTCTTCTGATTGTGAACTGGTCTCCCTGCTGGGGTTTGGGTGTTAGGTGGACTCAGGGCTCTTTGCCACCCTTTCTTTATGCTCACCCAGAGTGGTGGGGTGTAGCAACTGGGTGTCTTGGCTGAGGACCCACATTTTGATCATGATTCCTCTCCCCTGCTGGGGTTTGGGTGTTAGGTGAACTCATGGCTTTTTGCCACCCTGTCTCTTTGCTCATACTGAGTGCCTTGGCTGAGGACTCACATTTTATACCCTCCTCATTGTGCACTTCTCTCCCTGCTAGGGTTTGGTTGTTAGGTGGACTCAGGGCTTTAAGCCAACCCTCTCTCTCTGATCACACTGAGTGCCTTTGCTGAGGACCCATGTTTTATGTCCTCCTGATTGTGAACTCCTCTCCCCTGCTGGGGTTTGGGTGTTAGGTGGACTCAGGGCTCTTGGTTATGCAAGAGAGGTAGGGCCAGATAATAGCCTTGCATGACCCAGTAGTCCAGGGGATCAACGTGTACTCCCTCACCATCTGCCAAATGCTCTGCCATTGCACGCTTGGCATTCCCACCCCTGTAGACCCCTCCCCCTCGATTCACTTCTGACAACCAGTAGTGGGTCTTCTCCCTGGTTGGGCTCTTTGAGGTTCCCCCCCCCAGCCTCTTCAACCTGCTGTTCCCTCTGGTAGTGATGTAGCCTCTGCAGTCTTTGGCCGGTAGCCAAAGTATTTGCAGAGCTTACACTTCATCAGATTCATCTAGCAGCAACATAGATGGGTGTGTCCTTTGCAGGTGCCTGCAGATGATGAAGGAGGGCAAATGTTGGGGTGATGCCCCTCCGGACATGGGTATGGTACACCTGGCACTCTGTCACACAGGGAGGGTGCAATGATGTTTCCAAACTGTGGCCCTAGGATTGGAGAAGGTAGGAGGCACAGCTGCTTTCTGGTGCTAGGTTGGGAAGGGCCACAGAGGGGTGTTCTCGTGGCAGGAGAAGCAACAGGGAGTTAAAATATTAAAATGTTAAAAACAGGGAGGATGTTTTCCCCCTCCTCGAATCACTGCTGTCAGTGTCTTCCTCTCCAGAGGGTGTTAACAACTACTGGTATCTCTGGGTAGTGCTGCTAACAACTCTTTTGCCCCTGTGGAAAGCCCCAGTGCCAGGGACAGATCTGGGGCAGGAGGATGTGTGACCCCTGGTGATGCCCTGCTAGAGCCAGGCTCCAGTGGCCTGACAGGATGGGTTTGGTGCCTGGGGGCAGGGTCCTGTTGTACACAGAAGGTGGAGGACTTCTTCCCCCCACAAGCTCCCTTCCCATGTTCACACCCACTTTCACTCTCACAGCACACAGTTTTCACAGTCAGAAAGGGGTGGGAGGGTATAAATCTGTGAGATCTTTGTTGAGGATTCATAACTGGGACACCAGAAATGTAATCCACCCCCAATTTGGAGAGATTGTAGATCAACAGGCGGCAAGGTTTCCTGTGGATTTGGTGTGTGTAGCTTGCAGGGGGTCCATTCTATACACTTTTGAACCTGTGCCTGACATTATCCCCAAAAGGACTTTCCTGGCTTGACCTTAGTCCTGTTGGGTTTACAGTGCCACAGTGGCACTGGTTCTCCTGCGTACTTTGCACTGGTTCTGCTTGTCTTGCAAAAATTCCCCCCACCTTCCGTTTCTACTGCAGAGATTATCTGGGACTTTGATACTTTGATTTTGCTCTGCAGGGCTTCTGTTGTCCTTATTTTTTTCCTTTTTCTTCCCCCCCCCCTCCATTGGAAACAATGGAGGACAGAGGCGCCTACTTTCGGGGGCTGTAACTCATAAATCCAATCCTCACCAAACGTAGAGGACACGTATAGGAGAGTCAGCTGGATATCCACGGAAAGTTTGGTGTCTTTAGCTTGCATAATACTTCTGAACCTCCTGAACCTACACCTGTTATTTCCTCAGAAAGCACTTTCCTGGGGGCACCTTCTTTGGGTGGGCGTAACTCAAATCCCATAAATCCAATCTTCACCAAATTTAGGTGACAAGTAGAGGAGAGTCAGCTGGAGATCTCCTGAGAGTTTGGTATCTCTAGCAAACCCAGAGGGCTGTTCTACCCCATCACAAACTTCATGAACTGAACCAGTTTGTCTAGCATCAAAAAGTTTGTGATGGTCCGTGGTTCAGAAACTGCACACACCATGATCCATGAACTGAACTGCCCATCCCTATGGACCACCTAAAATTGTTATGCTGGGGGTTATGGGACCTGCTTGGACAAAAGGCATGTGGAACAAGGGCTGTATTAAGGAGAAAAATTATGGTAGTGGAAAGTGCTGTCAAATCACAGCTGATTTATGGTGACCTCATAGGGTTTGTAGGGGGCTACGGTGGCTCAGAGGTTACAATGCTGAGCTGCAGACCGGAAGGTCTGTAGTTCAGCAGTTTGAGACCCTAGTGCCACGTGATGGAGTGAGCTCCCGTCTCTGGACCCAGCTCCTGCCAACCTAGCAGTTCGAAAGCAAGAAACTGCAAGTAGATAAATGGTAGGAAGGTATGGTAGGAAGGTAACAGCGTTCTGTGCACCTTGGCGTTTAGTCATGCTGGCCACATGGCCATGGAAATGTCTTCGGACAGCACTGGCTCTTTGGCTTGGAAACAGAGATGAGCACTGCCCCTTAGAGTCGGATTTGACTAGCTTTCAAGCAAGGGAAACCTTTACCTTTACTTTACATAGGGTTTGTATGGCAAGAGGTGAACAGAGGTGGTTCGCCATTGCCTGTCTCTGCAGAGCAACCTTAAACTTCTTTGCTGATCTCCCATCCAGGGACTCCTATCCAAGTTCTAACCCTGATTAGCTTCCAAGATGTGGTGAGATCAGGCGAGGCTGGGCCATCCAGGTCAGGGCAAGGAGAAAAATTGGGTGATATTAAATGGAAAAGCTGGCTGGATCCAACCATTGTCCTTTGGTGTTGAATGGGTTCTGAGCATTCACTCCTAAATTGAAGGGAAACCACCAATAAAATATTGCCACTGTGGAGTCACTTTTGGTCACATGTATAATTTGCATTTCATGACCTTTTGCCCATTCATCTCATCTAATCCAAGATGCACATAATGATTAAATGGTCTGCATGGAGTGAGCATCCCTGTCTACAGCAACAGATACACTGAGTCATTTCAGAGGAGCCTGGTTGTGCAACATAATCTACATGGAGGTGTACAGCTACATCTGTGGCAACTCCTAATGCAGAAGACTTCTTCCTTGAATGGATCTCCTTTGTTGGATCACCAAGGCCAAGGAGATAGTTGTGAACATTCTCGGTACCTTTCAAAGGCAACTCAGGAGCCTTTGTACTGAATATTATGGGGCTAATGTGTTAAACAAATAGCTTTTTCCAATGCAGGATTATATAAATAAATCAAGGAATCTGATAACTAAAGGCCACTCAAGGATGATAAAGGGAAAAGTCTGGGACCCTTTAAATATGGGCATGGGGGGGGGGAGTCTACAGCTCTGGTTTTAGTTTTTCTTAAAAATGTGGTACTCTCTTTTACTGTCCGGATCTTGTATAAATCTCCAGAATCTTTTCCAGCAGTGCTTTCCATGATGATTCCAGAGAGTAGCTGCACTAGCATGCTGTAGCAAATTAAACAGGAGCCTGATGGCACCATAAAGACTAATAAAATGCATTCCAGAACAGGCTTTTGTGAGTCAGAGCTCACTTTGTTAGATGTGTGATGAATTGTATCTGACAAAGTGAGTTCTGACTCCTGAAAGCTTATGCTGGAATAAATTTTGTTTAAAGTGTGCCCGGTCTCCTCCTTTAATTCTTCTTTTGCAGTGCTCGTCAGTTTCATTTGCTTTGTACCTGACCCCTCAAATTGATGCCTATTGCACCTGTGGTGCTCTTCGGTCACCACACACTTGCAGCAATGCTTGTAACCACTCATGGGCAACAGAGGTAGTGCACCATTTAGCACCCAAAGGGGCCATCTTTCCGGGCACACTGCTACCCTTTCCCAAGAGTAAATACACTGTAGAGTATACACACTAGATGGCTACCCAAAACAGCATTATTTTCATTCCTTATATCTATATGGGGTAATCCCAGATGGAAAATCTATGGATAATTCAAGACATTAAGCCTTGAAGTACCAGGATTCACATTCAGCACACTATTGCCTTAAGGATCATTATGGGAAAACACTGGGTCAGCACAGCAATGCCAGGTAGGCTAATCTATGCATGGGTACCGTTCCAACACTGTCCTTTCACGGGCTTTTTTCTGTGGCTGCTCCAATATTATGGAATAGCCTAGATCTGTGTCTCTCTTGCAGTTTTGAAGGGTGTGTAAAACAAACTTAGTTAAAACTGCCTTTTGCTCCTCAAGAAGATCTGTGAGTGCCTTCAGTGTTAAAGGGTTTGTGTGTCTCTCTGTGTGTGTGAGAAGATTGTTTCAATGCTGTTATTTTTAAGACTATATCTTCAGTACCCTTTGTAGTGTTGTTACACACTTTGGATCCTAGTTATCTGGCATTATAAATGTTTGAAATAAATAACTATCCATGCATTGCCTTTTTTTTGCAAAGATGCCTGGAAACAGAACTCTAATGAAGACTAAAATAGGAGGGGCAAACTGCACATTTCCTCCCACTATCAAGCAAAACAACTGAAGCAGCTATAAGACTATTTGATACTTATCACTGCTGTTGTTGTGATAGAATTAGAGCTCTGAAAGAAGGACGTGCAGAACACATCCCACGAGAAATTTCACAAGTCTTAACAAATCCCACCCCCCCCCAGCCCCAGAATTGTTCAGCTATTTCTGCCAAGCAGGAATCTCAAAATTAGCCACCGAAGTTCACATTAGGCAAAGCTGACATTACATGGCATTTTAGGGATATCCTGCCTGCACATTTGAGAAATGTTATTATTGCTCATGGGCCCAGGTCTGCCCACCTAATTTACAAGATCTTTTTTTGGGGGGGCTTTTAAAGAGCAACCAAGCAATCAGAAATATGGCTGGAAAAGGTCCAAAAAGTTCTGAAAGGCCTAGGGTTGCCAGCTCTCAGTTGAGAAATTCCTGGAAGTTTGGGCGTTAAGTCTGGTGAGGGAGGGGTTTGGGGAGGGGAGGGGCTGCAGCAGAGTACAATGCCGTAGAGTCCATCCTCCAAAGAGACAAATTTATCCAGGGGAACTGATCTCTGTAGTCTGGAGATGAGCTGTAGTTCTGTGAGATCTCCAGGCTCCATCTGGAGGTTGGCAACTCTAAGAAGGCCTCTTGAAACTTGATCTGTAAACTTCAAATTATAAAAGAAACAAACCGGGACAAGGCTAAAGAAATGGTAGTATATCCACAAATACCTTTAAAGGATGCATGTGTAGTAAGTATATTACGGCTGGTATCTCATCCAGTAACTGGAGCTTTGGAACTGTAATTTCACTAATGACTAAAAGGAGAGAGAAACATAAAATGTGCTAATTGCGGTGTGAATTATGGCATGGTACCTTTTAAAGAATTCCCTTGAAAGTGTGTATGGTCTGCATTTGTGGAATGGAGCAGATTTATGTCTCTCCTCCTGTCACTTTTTTCTTTCTTTCAGCTTTTCCTGCATGCATATTTTAGAAGAATAATATGAACTGAATTAGATTTGTGTATATGAGAATCAAGGATTGTGCATTATGATGCATCTTTAAAACAGGAGGCAAATTTCACCAGTTCAGGTTTTGCCTTTCTGCACATGAATTTTCCGTTACAGAGAATGCATAAGAGTATTTTCATCACAGTTGAGGGAATACGCTCTTGAGACTTGTGAACCACTTCATGGAAGTCAGCTTTAGCTACCTGTAGCCATCATCCTGGGAGAGTAGATAGTTCTTTCTCTTGTTTGTGGGTCTATACCACTGGAGCCATTTCCCTGTGACTCAATTCCACACTAGGGGTGTGCACACACACACAAAAAAATTTTTGTTTTTTTTTTTGGTTTTGAGTATATTGAACCTGAAAAATATTGGTATTTCCCAAATCCCAATATCATTATGGTATCAGGATTCAGGAAATATTTGGGATTGCTGATTTTTTTCAGCTCCATTATACCCTGTGGGGACCATTATAGTCAGTGATCCCCATAGGCTGTAATGGGAAATCAGGATGGGGTATCTGGGGCTCAGGGGGGTTGTTTTTTGAGATAGATCTGCACACAAAACTTATACCTTGAATAAAACTTTGTTGATCTAAAAGGTGCCACAGGACTCAGACTTTGTTTTGCCACTTTGAAGTTCACTTGTCGCTTGGAGAAGGCATTTAAAGGGACTGTGTTCCTTTTAAATATCTTTTTCCCTCCTTTGGAAACAATGGAGGTTGGGGGCATCTCCTTCAAGGCTCATAGAATTGGACCCCCTAATTCAATCTTTTTTAAACTTGGGGGTGGGTTTGAGAAGAGGCAACAGCAGCTATGCTGCAAATTTGTTGCCTCTACCTCAAACAACCACCTCCAGAGTCCCAGATACCCCAGGCTCAATTCTCCATTATAGCCTATTGAGAGCATTGACTGTAATGGTTTCCATAGGGTATAATGGAGAACTTGCCACTAGGAGTTCACTTACATTGTGGCTTGCAGATAGCTTTGCCACAAATCAGTGAGTTCATCCAGAAGGTTTTAAAGGGAAGGCAATCCTTTTAAACACCAATTATCTGGTGGCCCCTAAAATCCTGTATTTTTTTGGATTTTTCAGGGCAGCCATTTTTAGATAGCTGAATCAGCAGCCCACTCGGTAACTGGCTGAGAAAATACCCAATAAATACTGATAAGGTATTTATCAGGTATTTTTTTGGCTCAGTTTATATCAAGCACACACCCGTTTTCTACACCACAGAAGAAGAAGAAGAGGAGGAGGAGGAGGAGGAGGAAGAGGAGGAGGAGGAGTAGTAGTTTGGATTTATACCCCGCCCTTCACTACCCAAAGGTGTCTCAGAGCGGCTTACAAACTCCTTTCCCTTCCCCTCCCCACAACAGACACCCTGTGAGGTAGGCGGGGCTGAGAGAGCTCTGACAGAAAGTGCTCTTTTTCAAGAACAGCTCTTATCAGAGCTATGGCTTGCCCAAGGTCATCCAGCCAGGTGCAAGTGGAGGAGTGGGGAATCAAACCCGGTTCTCCCAGATTAGAGTCTGCATACTTAACCACTACACCAAACTGGCTCTCAGTATCATCTGTACAATGCAATTATGAATGGGATGCAGGGTTGTCAGCTCTGTGTTGGGAAATACTTGGAGACTTCGGGGGTGGAGCCTGAGGAGGGTTGGATTTGGGGCAGGGAGTGCCTTCAGTGGGGTATAATGCCATAGAGTCCACCTTCCAAAGTGGCCATTTTCTCCAGGTGAACTGTTCTCTGTCACCTGGAGATCTGTTGTAATAGCTGGAGATCTCCAGCGACCACCTGGAGGCTGACAACCCTAGTGGGATAATCAACATGGTTACTTCTCCTTCTGAGGTCACTACCACTCAGGGGAAATGGAAGAGTACTATCTGAAGTGGCCCTACCTACCTGACGCATCTGATTGCTTGCTATAGAAGTTCCCAGATAAGTGTCGATTCCAGTCATGAGGGAGCAACAACCAAGCTGCTCCAATAATGTAAGAAAAGCACCGATTAGGACATGGGAGGGACAGCAAAGGAGGAATAGAGTCATTTTTGCCCTCCCCAAAAAAGGTGATGAGAGTTGTCAAAGCTAACTTGATACAGACGTTCTAACAGCCTTCTGCATGAGCGGACTGCATTAAGCAAATCACACTGGATTAAAACTGTTTGTCCTTTGTAGAAATTCTTTGTAAATGCTATGTGAAGTTCGTAGGCAAAACATGTCACCATAGTTCTCCATAAATACAAGTTTTCTTTTGTTTTTTGGTATTTTGTGTGTGTGTGTGTGTATTTGTGTATGCCTAGAAGTCATGACTGACTTCTGGCAACCCCTAGTGGGGCTTGGACATTTCAGAGCAGTGGCTTACTATTGCCTGCCTCTGAGTCCCAGCCCTGGCACTCCTTGGAGGTCCTCCCATGCAAGTACTAGCCAGGGCTGACTCTGCTTAGCTTCCAAGATCTGATGAGATCAGTCTCGCCTGGGCTACCCAGGTCAGGGCTCCATAAATATATGTTGACGTGCAAACACCCAGGTATTTCCCAGAGTACCTCTTTGTCAAATTTCCAAAAGAATGTCCAAGTTATTATAACTAGTAACTCTACCCTTCTTTTAAATAATGACTACAGTTTTCATTTCTATGCTTCTGATGGCTAGGGATTTCTTTTAGCTTTTTGGCATTTGTCTCTATTTTAGTCAACAGTGAAAATGCCTAGCCTGTTGCATAGCTCTCAATGAGACTGGGAACATTATACATGCACGCTCCTAGCTGCTTTGCTGTTAACATGTTCTGTTACTAATGCTTTATCTCCCCCCCCCTTTCTGTTTTCTTTTCACAGGCTACATTTCTAAACAAAATGGTGAGCCAAACTCTCAACACAAAGGACAGAAAGTCAGCACATACACCCACCGAGGACCATTTTAGATACACGCCGAGCAACCAAGCAAACTCCCACGAAAGCAAAAGCTGCCAGCTGTCGAGCGCATGCCTCAGCAGCCTCCTGAAAGAGAAAGATCTGGTGGAAGTGATCAAGCACACGAGAGACGCTTACGAGAGCCTCTCTTCAGAGGTCAGCCAGAACGGCCTAGCCGGAGAAACACAAAGTGCATCCAAGACAACCGCCAAGGCTGAGAATGCCCCTGTTTTTGCCGGGGCCCTGAAGGATCATGCTGCTATTCCCCGACAACATTCTACTTTCATAGGAAGGCTGGGACAGCCTCCCAGAGGACCAATCTCTTTACACATGTACAGCAGGAAAAACGTTTTCCTCCACCACAATCTACACACGTCTGAGCTTCAGACTTTGGGCCAGCAAGATGGGTAAATGGAGTCAGCCAAGCCCTTCGTTCGGTGTTAGGGGGCACGGCGCTCTTTTGAAATGGACTTTTAAAGTTCTCCTCAGCTGCTACCTACCATTTGTTAAAAAAAATTATTACGGCTGTCCTAGGGTTGCCCACTCCAGTTTGAGAAGTTCCTGGAGATTTGGGGGTGGAGCCTGGGGAGGGCGGGGACCTCAGTGGGATATCATGCCATTGAATCCATCTTCCAAAACACCTGTTTTGTCCAGGGAAACTGAGCTCTGCAGTCTGGAGATCAGTTGTAATTCTGGGAGATCTCCAGGCCCCGCCTGAAGGTTGGCAACTCTAGTTGTCTATGAAATCAGAACATTACCTGTAAAAGAAGGAGAGGGATCAGGGGAGGGGGGGAGGGAAACTCGCATGTTAATTTAAATGATTAGCTGGAAATTTTGTCTTGCAAAAATCACTGAATGTGAAATTCTGAATTTAGTGAAGTCAAAGTGATAAAGCTTTATTGACTTCATAGTGGATGGGACCATCTTGATGGTAAAAAAAAATCTCTCTCTTTTTTTGTTTGTCCTACCATCAATTGCTCACATACCTGAGATTTGAGAAGATGGTATTAAATAACATTCTGTTCTTTGAATAATGTTACTGTGAAAGTAGATGTGAGGAATGAATAGAGAATTAGTTTAAAAAAAAAGAGATATCCTCCCAGTTGGTACATATCGGGGGCGAGAAGGTGACAGTGGTCTTTGGGATTTTTGGTTTAGGTTTTGTACAGTGAAATATGCTCACACACATAATCTGTTAGCCTTTCTGCCACTCATTTCATCGAATCATAGAATCACAGAGTTGGAAGGGACCTCCAAGGTCATCAGTCCAACCCTCTGCACAATGCAAGAAATTCACAAATACCCCCCCACTCCCAGTAACCCCTGCTCTATGCCCAGAAGGGGGGGGGACAACCCTCCAGGATCCCTGGCCAGACTGGCCTGGACTACAAAGCTTCCTGACCCCCAAAGTGGCAATCAGCATTTCCCTGGGCATGTAAGAAAGGGCCACAAGAACTAAGCACTGATGCAACCCTTCCTGCCCTCCCTTCTTGTGATCTGTCTAAGTTCACACAATCAGCATTGCTGTCAGACGGCCATCTAGCCTCTGTTTGAAAACTTCCAAAGAAGGCGAGCCCACCAATTTGCTCAATTTACCATCACATACAAACAGGGCGATGGCCCAAATAATTGCTCATTGACCCAGACCAAGGTTCATCTAGTTCTGATTCCAACAAAATCTGATTAGATTCTTCTAGATATTCATAAGCACGGCATAAGGACCCTGGTTTCATCCTGTTGTTTATTCCAAGGATCTGCTGTCTCGAGATATGCTGTCTCAGTACATCTGTTTTATTTAGCTGTAATGACTAATAGCTACAATGGCCTTTGGTTTTTAGCCCAGACTTCTTTTAGCTGTATTTGGATGTATCAAACTGTGGTGACATCACATAACCTTACCGATCATAGATCTCCCATGGCATGATGTGACCAGTCTGAACCACAGGACTCATAGAATCATAGAGTTGGAAGGGGCCATACAGGCCATCTAGTCCAACTCCCTGCTCAATGCAGGATTAGCCTAGAGCATCCCTGACAAGTGTCTGTCCAGCCGCTGCTTGAAGACTGCCAGTGAGGGGGAGCTCACCTCCTCCCTAGACAGCCGAAAAATGAAATCATCCTTTCTGAGAATCAAGTTCCCCTACCGGCTGGTATCCAGATTACTTTTGTGTAAACAGCTTTGAGGTATTCCGTTGATCAAGTTACTTCCTGAGTAACCGGTCATTAAATATCATCACCCCCATGCCAGGTGGTTTCAATTGGAGCCTCCCTTCATTAGTAGCCATGGTAAGACTGATAATCATAGACAAAGTGTTAAGGAAAACAGATTTACTGGAATTGATCCTGAACATACGAAGCGCCCTTAGTCCTTATTATTGGCTCCTCTGAGTGGCTGCAGCTCTCTGAACTTTGAGACAGAGAAGGTCTATCCTCAACACATGCTACCTGAGCTCCTTTAACTGGAGATGGCAGGCACTGAAACTGGGACCTTCTGCATACACAGCATGTGCTCTGCCATTGAGTCACAGACTCTCCCTGAGGCTTCCATGCCAGAAAACAAGTGTCCAGGATGAGGTGTACTGACTTCTTAGTCAGGCATAACACCATAAGCCATGACATTGTTCCTGGATTGATGTAAAACCTGCAGGGATACCACATCAATACTGTAGACCAAGGTTTAACATACCAGGTGTTTTCAATTAGGGCCTCATTCATGTTCACTTGTTTGGTAAATCAGAATGTCAGTGACTGGAAACTGAAGTAATCAATGCTACAGAACTGACAACAGAACAGTGGACCCGTAAAATGGCATCTGCTATAGCTGAACTAACGTAACATCAGACAGTGTGCTTGGTAGAGAGGGTGCCTATTTGTCATATTATATAGCTGATTGCATTAGTACCATCCCAGTGGCATTTAGAACACTGATCCTAAAGGAATTTTAAATCATTCTGCAAAAGCAAAGGCCTTTTGAGCTGTCCTTAATAGAATAGTTCTTAGGTGATGTCTTTGTGGGGTTTTGTGTGAGTAGCTTAGCTAAATAGGTGGATGTGCAATACAGGTCTGCTGGAAATCTCATGGTGGACTCTTCCCCCAATCCTACAGTGTGCAGAAACAGGCTTTGTGTAGTGATAAAAAAGCACATCTAGGAATCAGTGATCTATGTGCAGTGACTTCTGGCCTATGCATTCAGCTCCTCAATGAGGTTTGGCGTATTCAACTTTGCCAATGCCAATCACCTGTTAGAAGAGAAGGTTGATTCCAGCTCATCCTTTCTTCCCGAACAGGTGCTGTTAAAGTTGGCTGCATCTGCTTGGAGGATGTAGATGCTGAGATCTTTCCATACAACGTGCACATTCGTATGCAGGGCACTGTGGATTAGGGCCAACATGTTTTATTATGAATATCAACACAACTCAAATCAGAGTTGTCTTCTGCAGTTAAGGTACACATTAACAGATTTGCAGGCTGGTACAAATTCTTAAATGCAGGAATCAGGAAACTAATGTGCTATTATTTTACAAGTTAATATTCTATACCTATGTGAAGAATAAGAATATGCTTCAGGGAAGCAACCCCATGCACACTTACCTATGAGCTAGTCCTGGCGAACAAAGTGATGGACGCTGAAAATTGAAATAAATAAATGAAATGAAAAATTTCAAGTAAGTATGCATAGGATTGAAGGGAAAATATATTTTAGAAAACCCTGTAGCAGAAACTAATTTCCATATCTGTTTTCATCAGTTAGACAGAGATTTTAACCAATTCTGCAGTTTCCCCTGTTGAAACTTGTGCAGGAGCTTAATTTAAATTGTTATTTATAAATCTGAATTTCTTTTGTTTTGGACGCACTCAGTCTATACAGTGATACACAGGAACATGAAAACTCTGCATTTTAACTGGTCAAAATTCACTACTCAAAATAATGATTTGTGTGTGGGGGGGGGTCAATTTGTTTAAGATGTGTATATGTACTTCCAAGAATATTGAGAACCTATGTGATATAATGGTTAGAGAGCTGAATCTGGGTCCTGGAAACTTGCCTTTGAATTCTTGCTGGCAAGGAGCTTGCTGAGTGACCTTGAGCCAGACACACTCTCTGAGCCTGAACTATCTCGCAAGGTTCGTGCGAGGATAGAATCTCCATGCACATCCTCCAAGGGATCCTTGGAGAATGGGTGGGAGAGAGAAATATGAAAAATAAGCAGTACATTTTATGGAAGTTAGCAATGCAGCATTGCAAAGGCAACTTCAGTGGGTAATCTGGGTTGAGATATGTTATTCAGAAGCTCCCTCCTGGTTCTTATACTGGCCCAGTGACTGTGGTTCCACTTCTTTCCTGCTCCACCAGATCATATAAGAACCAGGCCCTTCAAGTATACTGGAAATAGCTTGATTTCAGTGTTCAGACTTGATCTTGCATCTCAGTTGTCTGCTGCTGACACAGTAGGCTGAAATGGGCACCTGACGTCTATTCATTATGGTTTTTCAAGTTGGCTTTACAGAGGGAGTTGCAGTCCTCTCTCAACTCTGCCAATACATTGATCACAATTCCATAATCGATGCAATGCTTTCCTCAATGCAAATGCACTATTCTACAAAAATCAAGGAACCTCTTCCATTTTATACTTAGAAAATGCTTCTTTATTTCTCGAGCTAGACAAAGTTTGAATTACATTTTGTAGCTGGGGGGGAAATGAATTGGCTTGAATTTTACAATAAGGCAATTTAAATTCTGCTATTTTCTTGGAGGAATTGTGTTTGGGGTTTTTTTAAGCTGAATTTTTTGGGTGCAAACAGAATGATGCAAACAAGGGATATTTGCTAGACATATCCACTTGCCGCTGTTTTTGTATCAGTATTTTTCATGCATTGTTACAGTATTTCTAGTAGTTCTAACATGTAAATCTCCTTCTCCATGGAATGGATAGCAATGTACAGTGCAACCGTTTCCTATAAACCAGTGCGACTTTGCACTATCCTCTTGTGTATAGTGTAACTCATAAAACAACGGCATGCAGACATTCTTTCAATGAATGGATTCCTTTGTACTGAAATCTCTAGTTTTCTAAGACAGTTCTGTGTATAAAAATGATTTATACATCTTTCCAAGGCTGTACATATCCAACCGTCAGTCATCATGCAAGGGGAAAGGGCTTTCTTTGGGGCTGATGGGCCTCTTTTTTTTCCTTTCCCTTTTCTCTGATTGTGTCTATAAAACAAAAGTCTTGTAAAACTTCTGTTGCAAATTGCCTCTTCCAAAGCTGTGGTTGCACAATATGAGTTCAGGGCTACAGTGGAAGTATAACTGGCATGTTTAAAGGAGAAGGTAACCCTACAGGATGAAGGGAAAGTTTCTATTTCCAACAACATCCTATTTAAAAAAAAATAATCTGGGATAAAAATAAATCATCTAACAGTTCTTCATGAATTAAAAATTCCATTTGTAATGAGATACATCATAATTGTCCTTTGGATTATTGGGTAGGTTTGACGGTGCTACCATTGAAGTGTACTATAAGTAGCAATGGCCTATACTTGCTTAGTAGAAATACATAGGACACAGTCCTGCAAAAGTTAGCCAAGAATGTCAAAATGAAAATAATGGGATGGACTCTGAAATCCCATTGTTTTCCATTGAACTCATTCATGATTAACATTGGAGCAAATGGCTAACAATAGCTCAGAGCAGCATTTATGAATATGTTCTACAGCCGCATGCAGGCATATGACTGGAAAAACTTAGATATGTGTGCTTTCAACATCTTCACTGTATCTAATAGAATAAAATCTGTACCAGAGCCATGCTAAAAGAAATGGCCACGTACCTGCCAAACTTAGGCTGAATCTGCGTCTGCTGTGTAAAGCAGTCTCGGTCTGTTGTGGTGCCATTCTACAATGTTCCCCTTTCCCTCCCATTCTGGCTCGGGATAAAAGCTTGCTGTTTGCATCAGACCTCACCATGGCGACTGCAGGGGTGCGTGGGAGAGAGAGCACGTGAGGGGGGAGGAGCAGCCTCCTGGGGCGCTGGCAGGGCACTGCGCTGTGGGGAGGAAACGGCACCCACAATCCCCCCAGAAAGTAAAGGGGGGTGACCTGGTGGAGGGGGAGGCAGAGGGGGGCTGGAAAGTGAACGAGCTGGGTAAAAAGCACAAAACACCCAGCGGTTGCTAGGCAGGGCGTTCTGGGGACTGCCACAGGAAATAACTTAGTTCAGGGGTGGGCGTGCTTCTAACCCAGCAGCAAAGAAACATAATCAGAGAAAAACGCCTGGTGAGACACCGTAGTGACCTTGGATTCACCACTACAGGGCAATAAAATGATGCAGACAGCCGATGCTGAGTCGATACAATACGGGAATGGTGTGGCAAGCAATGCAGACAGAGATTTGTGAGTCGATTTGGGTCTGCTGACACAGCGGCAGGAAAGACCAATGCAGATTGGACCTTAGGCTACTTCCTTCCAGTGTTGCCACAGAAACTGTTGTCAGTGTCCCTTGGTTAAGCGTCACCTTCCCAGGAATCTGCCTCTGAAGCAAAAATACATCTCTGTAATCATTGCTACATCACTTCCACATCTGTACAAAGACAGCAGCTTGAAGACCCCATGTGATCGTATGTATTTCAGCCTATGCATACATGTGCTTTTGATAATTTACTTAATCATTAGAATAAAAGTATTTTTTAAAGATGTAAAAAGATAGTTCAGCATTCTAAAACCTTACATCAGTATTCAGATATTAGTGAGGTCATGCTTGGGTTTAAGGTTCAGAGGATGGTAGCTTTCGTTAAAGAAAGGTAGCTTTTTGGACCTGATAATCTTTGTCCTTCAGCTTATTCACAGTCAACAGAAGTCAAGGGGCTTCCTTTGGCTATCCATGAAAATCTCAAAAGTTCTCATTTTCTTTATTTTTACGAAGCCCTAAACTAACTTTTAAACTAGTTTTGTTCTCATCCAACTGCTAGCACCCTTAATCAACCCTTTTGACAGGTTCAACAGAATATAATCAGTGAGAACAATTCAGCTGGGTAGCTGTGTTGGTCTAAAGCGGCAGAACAAAGTTTGAGTCCAGTGGCACCTTTAAGACCAACAAAGTTTTATTCTGGGCATAAGCTTTCGTGTGCATGCACAATTCTTCAGTGCACAGAAAAGCTTATGCCCAGAATAAAGCTTTTTTGGTCTTAAATGTGCCCGGGACTCAAACTTTGTTCCAGTGTAAACAATGTTTAGCTCTCTCCCCCTCCCCCCATATATTACATTAGTAATTATAATGTTAGCACTGTATGATGTTTATCTTCCCAACAGCAGTGCCCTTCTGCTACATTTATATTTGCTGTAGATCAAGTTCTCACCTGACAAGAGACTGATTGTGGCAGGATTATGCTGCCTTAACAGCCCTCTACACACAACCTCCACTGCTGACTGAACACACCGCGAGCAGGAGTAGGCAAGAGAATGTTGGCCCTGCCATCTGTCTACCAGTGTCACTGCTGTCTACCTAGATTGGCAGTGGCTCTCCAGGGTGTAAGGTGGACATCATCTACTGCCTGGTCTTTTTAACTGGAGATGCCAGGGGTTGAATTTGGGGCCTTCTGCATGCAAAGCAGAGGCTCTTCCACTGAGCCACATGCAATCCCCAAATAGCTGTCAAATATGTGTGGGAAAAGACTGCACAGATAGTAGCTGGGTGTGTGTGAAGAATGGTTTCTTCACTCACAGCTCTGTCCTGCTAAATTGTCAGGCTTTCTTTTCCACCCCATCAATTTATTTTAATAATCTCCTACTCCTTTTCATGCTTAAATGTGCATGGACAGCTCCAACATCTTAATATCCATAGTACACCTTGCCCATTTTTCTAACCCATAACATTAGTTAGGGTGGGGAGGAAAGTCAAAATCCAAAGGGGAAACTGTTGATATTCCCAGTGTTGTTAAACTCAGAAACGAGGCAAAACATTGAGCTTGAAAGAAGTGAGTGGCAGATGTTCTGCAGAAGTGTGATGGAAGGGACAGGAGTGACAGATTGGTCTCCCTTCTGAGAGAAGCAGCATAGAGTCATTCTCAGTCATAGGCAATCAAGTGGAGCTTATAAGACAGCATGTTCTTGCGAACAAAACACAAGATAAGAATATAACAGAGTGTGGTAAATTCGTAGGCATGCAAATGGCAACTTCTTCCCATCCCGTGTCACTCCCAGCTGGGAAGGGGGAACCTCAAGAGGAGTAAGAGGAATGACATCTGCAAGGTTCCCAGCAGGTATGGGTCATAAGAACATAAGAGAAGCCAATGTTGGATCAGGCCAAAGGCCCATCCAGTCCAACACTCTGTCACACAGTGGCCAAAGATACCAGGTGCCTTCAGGAGGTCCACCAGTGGGTCCCCAGGGAGGACCTTGTAGTAAGAGTCTATCCCTCCAGACAGACTTTATAATGCCGTGGTACTAAAGCCAAAGTACATGAGTCCAAAGTCCCCAGTAGGCCTGCTGCCGTCATGGATCCACAGACAACAATTCTCTGTGAGTCCCACTTATACCACCCAGGGCCGGTTCTCTGCTCAAGCAGCCCAAATGGCTGCTTTGCGGGTGGTAAATTGGTGTGGGAGAGTGAGTGATCATGGAGGAGGGAGGAGAGTGGCTTGCACCCGGTGCCACCGCACTGCTATACTGGAGACAATCTGGATCCTGCTGTGGTTGCCCATGCTCCTTCCAGCTGGGGTCCAAGGCACTTCCTCTGTATGGAAAGAAGGCGCCTGAGCTAGCAGTGATACCACCCAGATCCAATCCAACCCTCACATCAAAAACAATCCACATGATTCAGTCAATTCCATAGGTCCCCATGATAACCTGGGCCCTGGGAATTCTGTCCTCCAAGCTCCACCCCCGCCCAGCAGCCCTGGGATCTCGTTGTCCATTCCTTTGGCTCCTTGCTATTAGCATAGGCTTTAAAACAGCACTGTACAAGCAACTATGATATCTACTTAGCCCTCCCACCAAGGCAATTAGTATAGCATCCACCGATTCCTATACTTCACAGAAAATTTACACACTTTAGGCTGCAATCTTAAACACTCCTGCTTTTTAATCAGCAGTACATCCTTATTTTGAACATGAACACCTGTCTATTAACAGAACTGGGGAAATAAATCAGTTCCACACATGCAGAGTGGCATTTGCTACAGTTTCCGGCAAAACAACAAGACTGCAAAAAGCATTAATTAACTGTAGGCTTCCCAGTGGCAGAGACCTTCAGGATACACGAAGTATATATTACAGCTCCCTCTAGAGTTAGAACAGACTAAATACACACTGCCCTGAATGGAATGGTTCAGGCTAGCCTGATTTGATCAGATCTCAGAAGCTAAGCAGGGTCAGCCCTGATCTGGCCCATAGCCATGATTTTTTTGTTTGTTTGGGGGCATTTAAATTTTAAAGGGGACAGTTAAATTAAAGTTAATTAAATTAATCTGAATGCCTGTCTTTAAAGGGGGAGGCTCTGAGCCTGTTTCTACCCCTTCCTTTCAAGGGACAGGGCAACAAGCATGCCAGTTTCTAGGGAAAAAACAGCTCAGAGAGCATTCGAATGCCTTCAGGAGGCAACTAAATGTTCTCTGAGCTGTCTTTTCCCAGATCCCATGATGCCCCCCTGCAAATTCCACAGTGGGAGAGAGAGGGAAGCCTGAGGGCAAGCCGCAGTGTTCTCACCTTGGGTCTCTCCTCAAAAATAAGGTTTCTGGCATGGCTATTTCTGGGGCAGGGCTTTTAATTAAGGGGGCGGGGTCCCTAAATGCCCCACTGTAGCTACAGGTCTAGCCCTGGTTAGTACTGGGATGGGAGACCACCAATGAGGTCCAGGAGTGCTACACAGAGGCCGGTAATCACAAACCACCTCTGTTTGCCTCTTGCTTTGAAGACCTGAGGGAATGCCATAAGTCTTCTCTGATCTGCTGGCACTTTCCACCTGGCCCCAACCTGGTGGAACGCTCTCCCCAGTGAGATCCGGGCCCTGCGGGACTAGGCTCAGTTCTGCAGGGCCTCTAAGACTGAGATGTTCTGCAGGGCATTTGTTTGAGGACAGCAACGGTTAGAGAGAACAGTGGCCTCCCGGGTTCCCCCCCCTTCCTTTATTTTTTTATGTTTAAGATCCTCCTTATGGATGGAATATATATTATATACCAGCCACCTTAGCGATCTGTGGAATAGATATGTTAGCCACCCAACAGTAAATTAAATTGCTGAATAGCACTAGATTAACTGTATTGTATGTATTCCATTATGTACTGATATATTTTATATGTTGTACACAGCCCTGGGTCCTGCTTGCAGGAAATGGAGCAGGATAGAAATCAAATAAACTAAACTAATACCCACTGTATTAGTATGTACATTAAACTGCTCACATCCTGTTGCTTCTTAGACACTACAAACCTTCCACTGTTCATTGTTAAGAACAACCACACTTTGTAGGAACAATGTTAATCCAGTATACAATTAAATGGGGGGGGAGGTAAACATTGTTTTCACTGGAACAAAATTTGAGTCCAGTGGCACCTTTACGACCAACAAAGTTTTATTCTGGGTATAAACTTTCATGTGTATGCACACTTCTTCAGTGCACACAATTAAATGGAAAGAGAGAGAGAGAAATCGCTAAAGGGTTTTTAGTGAGTATATAGTAGAACTGGAACTTGAACCCCAGGCTAAGGACCGACATATGATCTAGACTATGAAGTCGGTGTAACTGGCTTTCAGGTTTTTAGGGTCAGGGTGTGAATATTTTTTTGTTTTACTTATTCTTCATTCTGATTCCTATTTTCTCCTTCCTTTAAGCTGCTGCCATGTAGTCATTGTAAACAGACACTTAAATAAGACCTTTCAACCCACTGCAGACAAATTTTGGGGGAAACTATTTTCTTCACATATTGTTAATCTAGCACCCTCATTGCTAAAGTCTTCCTTCAATCATCTAATGCTATGGTGTATCTCATTATCAATGGGTCCAAATTGTAGACATTGTATAATTGTGTGGAATAAAACTGATACTGCATTGCAGAGGTCTTCTGTAGGGGTGTGCACTCAGTATAAACCGAGTCATTAAAAATACCCAATAAATACCTTATTGAAATTTATTGGATATTTTCTCAGCCGATCACTGTGGGGACTAGTGATTCAGCTATCCAAAAATGGCCACCCTGAAAAATCCAAAAAATGCTTGGGTTTTTTTGGGGCCACCAGATAGCTGCAGTTACAGGGCATTTAAAGGGTTCTCAGTCCCTTTAAATGCCTTTGAAGTGAACTCAGCTTAAAAAAGGCATTTAAAGGCATGGAGTCATACTGTGGCTTGGAAAAGGTGTTTAAAGGAAACAATGGAGGATGGGGGCACCTTCTCCTTGGGCCCATAGTATTGGACCCCCAGTCAAATCTTTTGAAACTTGGGGGGGGGGTGCTTGAGAGAGAGGCAGGAGCAACTTTGCTGCAAAATTGGTGCCTCTATCTCAAAAAAACCCCAGCCCCTCCAGAGCTCCAGATACCCCCGATACCCCCAGATTGATTCTCCATTATATTCTGCAGGGACCATTGACTATAATGGTCTCCATAGGGTATAATGGAGCTGAAAAAATTTGGCAGTCCCGAATATTTTCCACATCTCAATACCATACTGTTATTGAGATTCGGGAATATCAGGAAATACCAATATTTTTCAAGTTCAATATACTGGAACCCAAAAAATACCGATTTTGGGGGGTGCACACCCCAAGTCTTCCATACCACTGAACTGCTGCATCCTAGCATATTCAATGTTGGTTTTTGAAATTCTGTTTTGGAACCAAACTTGGACAACAAAGAACGTCTACATTGTTTGTTCGTTCTCATATTTGCAATGTATGTGCAATATGATTTGATTGTTTCAGATTCAGTCTGCTTGCACTGACTTAAAGTATAGACTCTGCATTTGGAGAATGTAAAGTCAATGGGAGGTTCATCACTGATGTCGGTTTGTTAGAGACTGTACGCAGCTGTCTTAACACGGTCATTACCCTTTGGCATAAAATCCCCAGTGTGTGCAAAGAGGTCCGCCATCATCAAGGGCTTCCAATTTACTTCAAAGGAGGATCAATGGTACATAGACACAGATTACTCTTTCAAACCCCTTTTCCTAAGAGACTCCGTGAATACACGAGAGCACACAGAACTCTGGGTTGACACAGCTGTCCATAATAATGATTGAGCAACCCATTGTTAAATGTCTTTCTTCTGTGTCTGAAGACATGGAATTTGAGGAGTTGTTTTAAACTTTAATGTGAATTTATAAAACTCTAACCATGGATTTGGTTGGTGTTATTTTATGGACCATTTAGTTATGATTATTAACAGTTGGCATGATCTTGTAAATGATTATCTGTCAATTTAGTCTTTTCATGGTAGGTTTGATGGAAGAAAACAAGGATGCTATTTTTGGATGTTCAGACATGAAATTTCTGTAATAATAATGCCCCCATTGTCAGCTCAATGAAGTTCACGCATTTAAACTGTTTTCTTAAAGTTTTTTTCTTTCTTCCCAAAGGAAAACTGTTTAATAAAAACATTGGTACTACGTTTGTGTTGCTTTCATCTTATCTTTGAAATTATTTTAAGGAGAGAAGCATAGGTTCATAGCATGGGAAGGGAATGAGTTGTGATGGTGTTTGGGTTTTAAGCAATAAATAATGAACAGAAAATGCAAGACTCGAAAAAGAATAATACAGATGCTGCAGTTTACCACCGACCCTGAGGTGGGGCTACTCCAGTTCTGCCTGATTACAGTCCTGCCCCACTGAAGGATATTCTTTCTTAACTACCACAATGGCCTGATCTAGAATTTCATAGAATCACAGAGTCACAGAGTTTCCAATTCCCTGCTCAATGCAGGATCAGCCTAGAACATCCCTGACAAGTGATTGTCCAGCCACTGCTTAAAGACGGCCACTGAGGGGGAGCTCACCACCGCCCTAGGTAGCTGATTCCACTGTTGATCAACTCTTACTGTAAAAAAGTTTTTCCTACTATCCAGCTGGTACCCTCCCACCCTTAATTTAAACCCATTCTTGCGAGTCTTATCATCTGTTGCCAACAGGAACTGTTCCCTGCCCTCCTCTAAGTGACAGCGCTTCAAATACTTAAAGAGAGCAATCATGTCCCCCCTCAACCTCCTCTTCTCCAGATTGAACATTCCCAGGTCCCTCAGCCTTTCCTCATAGGGCTTGGTCTCCAGGCCCCTGGTCATCCTCGTCCCTCTCCTCTACACCCGCTCCATTCTGTTCACATCCTTTTTGAAGCGAAGCCTCCAAAACTGCACACAATACTCCAGGTGCAGCCTAACCAATGCAGTATACAGTGGCACTATGACATCTTTCATGTGCTCTGAGATGTAAGCATGGCAGGCATGTGCAGGATCATCATGCATTTCAATACATGCACTGGTACAAGTGTGCCAAGGAATGCAAGCACACACCATCTGTTTGTCACTGTTTTCCAAACTGTATATTGAAATTAAGGTATCACTTTTAAATGCATACTGTTTTCAAGGGATTCAGGATATTATTTATTTATATTTATTCTTTCCAATAATTATATCCTGCCAGAGTAGGAGGAGGAGTTGGTTTTTATACCTCACTTTTCTCTACCCTAGGGAGACTCAATGTGGCTTACAATCACCTCCCCTTCCCCTTCCTACAATGGGCACCTTGTGAGGTAGATGGGGCTGAGAGAGTTTTGATAAAACTGTGACTGGCCCAAGGACACCCAGCAGGCTTCAGGTGGAGGAGGAGGTGAGGAATCAAACCATAACATAATTAAAAGCATTGTTTAAAAGAAAGATCTCTAGGTTCTACTAATGACATGCCAAACAATGGATTCTACATAGCACAAGGTTGCCTTGTGAAAAGGGCCTTTTAGAAAGGATTATCTTTCAAACTTTACGCGAAGGTGGGTCCTTGTAATCAGCATCTGGAAGACAGTTACTGGGAGCAGTCAAGGGCTGAATGTACCAGAAGAGGTGAAAGGACAGGGAAGAGGAACTGCAACAAATATCACACTTGGTACAGGTGGTCATTCAGATATGCAGGTCCTCAATCATGAAACGATTTACTCACACACACGTCACTTGAAAACTCCTGTATGTATGTCTATCACAAAATGGATATCACAACTAGAATTTTAATATCACCTCAAACAAAATGGATTACATTCAGTGAAACATCATTATAAGCAACGCACTGCACGAACCAGAAATCAAGTGACATACTTCTTTGAACCGGCTCTTGATAAATCACAGTTGACAGTGTAAACTGATTCCATTTGAAATAATTGTGTTTGAGACAATCAGGTAATATGAAGATTCTATCTATTGTTTTTTTTTCCCTTAAAGGGTAACCATGTTGCAATATGGAGTCTTATGGCATCTTAACATCTGACAAATTTAATGTAGCATAAGTTTTGATGAGCATGTTTCAACAGATGCATGAAAGTACTGGAGAGAGATTGTTGGACTAACAGAAGAAAGATGATGAAGGAGGGGATGCTATTACAAAGTGAGGCCACAGGCCCAACAATCCAAGAGATGTACATTGTACCATTTATTTAAACAAAAATACCACAAACTCATGCCTTTCATTCAATAGCTCTCAAGGCAGTAGAAAGAACAAAAACAATCCTACCTTTCTGCTCAGTTAATAGCATTAATGTAGCTTTAGGACTACTGTGGTGTTTTCATATGTACATACTGTGTGTATTTTATCTCTGTGTTTTAATGGGCTGTTTTATATATATGTTGCTATAGTTTTAAAAAGGCAGGCCTCTAAAGTAAGAAAGGGGGGATGGGTGGGTTATTGAAATGTGTTATGATTGGATGGTAGTTGTACCCTAGGTGGTGGAGCTGACTAGTTTGTGAATACAGTTTGATCATTGTGTGTGTCAGAGAGAGGAAACTGAGTGAAGCACTGTACAAAGTGCGAGAAATTTGTGTTCTGTGTGGAAGTTATTTGCCTAAGTGGCAAGATAGGAAATTAAGCTTTGTGGAAGTTGTTAGCCTAAGTAGCAAGTGAGAAAATAAGCCTTTGTGGCTAGAGCTGTTTAAGGAATTTTAGAGAAAGAAGAACTGTACATATCTGAAACCATTACAGTTAGAGAGGGGCACAAACCACATTTTTGTGATTTGGTTCATGGTTCGTGGGAAACCACATTTTTGTGATTTGGTTCATGGTTCGTGGGAAAGTTGGCTCACAAACCGACCCAGTTCATGAGCCATTTCTGCTCCCTGTGGCTTTTCATGGGGAGCAGAAAGCAGGGGTTTCCAAACAGTTGAGTGGCAGGGACCACCACTCAGTTGTTTGATTTAAATGGCTACAAGCCATTTAAACCCTGCCTTCTGCTCCTCACAAAAAGCCACAGGGAGCAGGAGTTTCCAAACAGCTGATTGGCGAGGACTTCTGCTTAACTGTTTGCCATTTAAACCCCCACTTTCTGCTCCCCGTGAAAAGCCACAGGGAACAGAAAGCAGTGGTTTAAATGGCTCCATTAAATGGCTCCCCGCCACTCAGCTGTTTTTCAGCTGCTTTCTGCTGTTCCTGAACCACCCCAAACTCCATCAAAATTCATGCCAGTTTGTGGTGGTTCTTCAGTTTGCAAACATCATTTTGTGAACCACAAACCAACCAAAATTCATGATTCCTGTCCACCCCTAATTACAGTTATCTACCTATCTGAAGCTATGGTGCCTTTACAGGTGTTACATATAAGGGATTTCAGAAAAGATTAAAATGTTACAACAACTATTCTGCTCAGCTGGTAGCATTAGGGCATTAGGGTCACACCTGTGTCTTGTGGCAGAAAAAATGACCTTAAAAATAATCACTGTCAGGCAAGAGTGTGACATCATTTCCAGAGATACCCAGAAATGATATCAGTTTGCTTTAGAAATCACTCAAAACTCTATGGTTTTACCACAGAGTTTCCAGCAATTCACAGAGAGGTGGTGATGTCATTTTCAGGTTTCCCCAGTACCATACTGTTGCCTGATGGCGATCCTTCATGTCCCTGCCCCCCTTGACTCCCACCAGTTGCCAGGCTATGCCTGGCAGCCCTGGGTGGCATGGTCTTATGGTACAAGGAACTCTCCTCCAATGTCAGCAGAAGAGCATATAGTGTCAAGGGAAGTATCCTTTTGCCAGAGGAAGGTGGTGCTATTAGCAGAACCGAGTGGTAGTATATTGCCCAGTAAAACAATTTGATAGCATAATAAAGCCTAAAACAATAACGCAGTTGCCTAAAAGCTCAGGATTCTTGACAAGACAAGAAGTGCAGCAGTAAAAACAGCCTTCAAACCAACATAGAACATATAAAAGTCAGCCCACATTTCTATTAATCAGAACACACAAAGGGGAAAGCAAGGGGACAGGGCAACAGGCCTTTCTGACATGGCAATGGTGGGCACAGCAAGAAAATGGCTGCCGCAGGAGGCAGAGCCAGCCACAAAATGATTGCCATAGCTGAACTTCAGTCACACAGTGTAGATCCTTGTGCTGTGGTGCCAGCTGCCACCAAAGCAACATTTTAAGAAATCTGCATGGCCAATCAAATCTCCAATGGTCAATCAGAATCCTTGCTGGGCAAAAGAAGGAGAAGAAGAGAAGAGATTGGATTTACACCCTGTCCTTCACTCGGAGTCTCAAAGCAGCTTACAAACTCCTTTTCCTTTCTCTCCCTACAACAGACACCATATGAAATCCCAGATCTGAATACCATACTGGTATTGGGATCTGGGATTTTTCAGAAATACTGACCTTTTTTTCAGGTCCAATAGACCCAAACTAAAAAATACCAGATTAAAAATATAGCACACCCTAGTCCTGACCCACAGGTTGGGAAACACTGCCTTAAGGCTCCCTGCCCTCCTCTAAGTGACAGCGCTTCAAATACTTAAAGAGAGCAATCATGTCCCCCCTCAACCTCCTCTTCTCCAGATTGAACATTCCCAGGTCCCTCAGCCTTTCCTCATAGGGCTTGGTCTCCAGGCCCCTGGTCATCCTCGTCCCTCTCCTCTACACCCGCTCCATTCTGTTCACATCCTTTTTGAAGCGAAGCCTCCAAAACTGCACACAATACTCCAGGTGCAGCCTAACCAATGCAGTATACAGTGGCACTATGACATCTTTCATGTGCTCTGAGATGTAAGCATGGCAGGCATGTGCAGGATCATCATGCATTTCAATACATGCACTGGTACAAGTGTGCCAAGGAATGCAAGTACACACCATCTGGGCAAATGTGTTTGTCACTGTTTTCCAAACTGTATGTTGAAATTAATACTGTTTTCAAGGGATTCAGGATATTATTTATTTATATTTATTCTTTCCAATAATTATATGCTGCCAGAGTAGGAGGAGGAGTTGGTTTTTATACCTCACTTTTCTCTACCCTAGGGAGACTCAATGTGGCTTACAATCACCTCCCCTTCCCCTTCCTACAATGGGCACCTTGTGAGGTAGATGGGGCTGAGTGAAAGTGTGTGTGTCTTTGGCTTAAAATGCTTTTACATGCTTTGGTGGGCCTCTGTCTTTTTTGCTCTTCCTTTTGAGGGGCCTCTGTGTGTGGCTGCTTGGAGCTAACACCACCTAAAGTTTCCTGTGTGGGGGCAGGGGATTTTTAAAATCTACATGGCATGTCTGGGAAGTGTGTGCTTCATTAGAGAACATTGTTTAAAGACTCTGTTTCATGTTTTTGCTCTGTGTGTGTATCACAGTTGACAGTGTAAACTGATTCCATTTGAAATAATTGTGTTTGAGACAATCAGGTAATATGAAGATTCTATCTATTGTTTTTTTTTTTCCTTAAAGGGTAACCATGTTGCAATATGGAGTCTTATGGCATCTTAACATCTGACAAATTTAATGTAGCATAAGTTTTGATGAGCATGTTTCAACAGATGCATGAGCCCTGAGCCAAGAGCCTCTGGATTTTGTCCTTTGACGTCCACACAAGGCCACTTTCAAGCTTTATAAAGTACCTGAAACAGGAACCCATCCTCAGCAAAGATATTACAAAGCTAGCATACATGTTCCTTCTCTTGCTCCTCCCCTCCTTTCTGCTGAAACCCTTTTGAAGTTGAGATGTGTCAACCAAGGTTGCCAACCCTGGGTGGGTAATTTCCTGAACATTTAGGGGGCAGATCCTGGGAAGAAGATTTTGGGGAGGCAAGGATCATCAGAAGGGTCTAATGCTATAGAGTCCACCCTTCAAAGCAATCAAAGCACCCAGGGGACGCCATTTTCCCAGCCCCCAACCTCGGGGAAGCAGCCATGTGCTCGCCACGCCCCCCAGGGCTGCTGCGGTAGCCATCTTGCCTTCCACCAGGACCCACGTGAAGGGGCGGGGCACCTGTCAACCAGTTTTGATGAGATGATTTATGCCCTTCATCTTCTCCCCTGACATCTGCAAAAAGCCACTGGGAGGAGAAAGCACTGTTTTAAACTTTAGAATTTTGATACAGTTTGTGCTGCTTTGTGAAGAGCAGAAAGCAAGGGTTTAAACCCCTGCTTTCTGCTCTTCATGAAAAACAGCTGAGTGTTATGGAGCCATTTAAACCCCTGACTTCTGCAAAAAGCCACGGGGAGGAGAAAGCACTGTTTTAAACTTTAAATGGCTCACGAACAAATACAAACTGGGTTGGTTCATGAACCAACCTCCTTGTTCATATGTGTTCATGGTTCAGTTTGTGGTTTAGCCACAAATCACAAACGGAACCCACAAAATATGCTTTGTGCCCATCCCTAGAGCTGATCTCTGTAGTCTAGAGATTCACTGTAATTCCATGAGATTTCCAGGCCTCACCTGGAGGGTGGTAAGCCTAGTGACAACCCAACTGTGGTGCTCACAAAAGATTCTGCTGAACAAGGAGAGCATCATGTGATTAACAGCTGTCCTTGTCATCGCTGCTTGTAGAAAAGAGCAAGAGTCCAGTAGCACCTTAAAGACTAACAAAATATGTGGCAGGGTTTGAGCTTTCCTGAGTCACTGCTCACTTCTTCAGAGAAGTGACTCATGAAACCATAGGCGCTTCTGGACTCTTGTTCTTTTCTACTGCTACAGACAGACTAACACGGCTACCCATCTTGATCTATCACTGCTTGTACACAGTATCAGAGCTCACTGGACTATGAACTAGGGGTGGTTCCTTTTCCTTTGGCGCAGGGACCTTTTATCTGTTGCAAGAGAACAACTGCATCAGGGAAGGTTCCTTGCACCAGAGAAAAACACCACTGCTAGTGGATGACAACTATTACTACTATTAGTTTGTGTCAGTTTTGTTCTTTTTGTACAGCACAGCAAAAAAAAAAAATCAGTGGTCATTTTAAATTGTTTTGATTATTGTTATGAACAACACTTTAAATATTCCAAGGTCTACATTAATCAAGGAAACATCCCCATGCCTAAAATAAATGCTCCTAGTCCATAACCATTAGACAACTGTCTGGCAAAGTGACATTTTGGTTAGTTGCTCTACTGATGGGAGCACTGGAGAGTTGCATTTTTAATACAAGAGAATTTGGGCTTGTTTGCTTTTTTTGTTTGTTTTCCTAGCAAGATTAAAAAATATTGGCTTCATTTATGGGAAGATCTCAGTTTGCGTTCTCAATCCCTCCCATCCTCCAAGAAATAACTGAGGGTTCATTTCCTAGCATTGTGCATGTCAATCATCCAAGTGCCACAAAATGAACCTGCAATTGTTTGTTAGCCTGAACATCACAGCCCATTTTGTAACTCAGGCCTTTAACACATTGTTGCGGTTTCTAATTTAGTCCCCAGTTAAATCATGCTCACTTGAACATTTTTATTCTGCTATGGTGGGCATGTGAGTCACTTTGCCTTACTCATGAATCTGATGCAGGTCTACTGCTACATCACTTTTTGCGCTATGGGGAAAAACCCAAACCTGATGTGAACATGAGAGCATCAGAAGGGCCCTGCTGGATCAGACCACAGGCCCATTTACTTCTGCATCCTGTTCACCCACAGGCCAACCAACAACCTCTAGGAGGCCCACAAACAGGAAGATGGTAACAACAGCTGATTTAAAGAGGCAGACTACCTCTGGTACTGGAGATGCTGCAGGGGGTGTAGCAAGTGAGGAAGGAGTTAATCTTCCTGTGGCCCCCTGAGGAGGCAGTGCAACATCCTAGCTAGCTAGGCGTTCCTTAGTTTAGGAATTAGGTAACGGTAAAGGTTCCCTTGCTCTAAGGAATTAGATGCTCCTTAATTTCTTAAAATACTTAAAATCCTTAAATAATTTAAATGCTCCTTTTTTAGGAGCTGCGGTGGCTCAAGTGGTTAAGATGCTGAACTGCAGGCTGTGGAAGGTCAGTAGTTCAGCAGTTCGAGACCTGGGTTGCCGCATGACAGAGTGAGCTCCCGTCTCTAGTTCCAGTTCCTGCCAAAATAGCAGTTCGAAAGCAAGAAATTGCAAGTAGATAAATAGGTACCACTTCGGTGGGAAGGTAACAGCATTCCGTGCGCCTTGGTGTTTAGTCATGCCGGTGGCTCAAGTGGTTAAGATGCTGAACTGCAGGCTGTGGAAGGTCAGTAGTTCAGCAGTTCGAGACCTGGGTTGCCGCATGACAGAGTGAGCTCCCGTCTCTAGTTCCAGTTCCTGCCAAACTAGCAGTTTGAAAGCAAGAAATTGCAAGTAGATAAATAGGTACCACTTCGGTGGGAAGGTAACAGCGTTCCGTGCGCCTTGGTGTTTAGTCATGCCGGCCACATGACCACGGAAACGTCTTCGGACAGCGCTGGCTCTTCGGCTTTGAAACGGAGATGAGCACCGCAACCCTAGAGTTGGACTTGACTGGCTTTCGAGCAAGGGAACCCTTACCTTTACCTAATTGCATCTTTATTGGGTTTAGCAAAGCCCACACAAGCTTCCTCATGAGCACAGTTCCCTTCACCTGACCTTTTCTACCCCTTCAAAACTTCAGAGGGCTGAGCTGTACCTCTGCCTTGGGGCAGTTCCACCAGACCTGCCCTGGTTTGATAGGCTTATCTTGCCCTAGGCCCAAATTCCTCCTTTCTTCACACCCTCTCAGACAGCCTGCTTTCTTCACTTCCCCTGTCTCTTCTGACCCCTCCCTTTTTATCCCAGGGCCTCCACCCATGCTGGCCAAACCCAGCACCACCCCTCCCCTCTCTGAGCCTTGTTCCTCCCTTAACTCCTTCCATGCCTTGCTTCATCTCAGCTAGGTTTGCATCGGGCTGGCCAGAGCCCCCTGCTGTCCCCCAGTCCCCCAGCTAATGCCCTGGGCTGGCAAACCTCCTACTTCTGTTGCTGTGCTCAGCTGCTGCCTGGTGGGAGGAAGACTGTCCTGCAGGTGGTGCACCCTGGTTCCTCTTGGGCTACTGCCTTCTCACGAGGTGCCCCTCCCTGTCCTGGAGCTGCTGCTGCCTTGAGCTCCTTAGGTGAGGCCTCCTCTAGCCTCCCCTGCTGCCTCTGCACCACACTTCCATTCATTACTTTTCCCCCACAAAGTCCCACTGCTCAGTTAATATCAGCTGGCAAACACCACAATTTATTCCTGTAGCTGCTGCATAATTACTACTTCCAGCCTAGGAAGATAGTTAGAGAGAGAGAGAGAGAGTATGTGTGTGTGTGTGTGTGTGTGTGCGTGTGCAGGGCCGGCTCGCTCACTAGGTAAACTAGGCGCTCGCCTAGAGCGCGCTGGCCCTTATGGGCGCCAAACTGGCACCCGCCCCCCCGCTGTCCTGGTTCAGCTGCAAACACTACTGAGTTTTACACATGTTATGATCTTTCTGATGATACAAATGCCAATTCCACCAAAGAACTTAGCCCTCTGGGCACAGAAGGGTCACTCAGCTAAGTCAAAGAAGAACCTAAGTAGGGGGGCAATTACATTAGGACACTCAAGTTGCAACTGACTTATGGCAACCCCAGCAAGGAACTGTCAAGGCTAGTGAGAAGCAGAGTTTGTTTGTGACTGCGAGTGCCTTTCTTTGCAGAGTCTTCCTTGGTGGAAGCCAGATGTGCAAAGCAGGCAACGTTACAAAAGCAGAAGTGAGTGTTAAGAGCATGGGTGCCAGGGGAACGGGAGGTCCGGGGTACAGATCCAATTAACGGGTCCAAGCCATGGTGGGCGCATGAGGGGGCGCCAGGAGGGATCCTTGCCTAGGGTGCAAAATAAGCTGGGGCCAGCCCTGTGTGTGTGTGAAGTGCTGTCAAGTTGCAGCTGACTTATGGTGACCCTGTAGGGTTTTCAAGGCAAGGGAGAAGCAGAGGTGGTTTGCCACTGCCTTCCTCTGCATGGCGACCCTGGTATTCCTTGGTGGTCTCCCATCCAAATACTAACCAGGGCCGATCTTGCTTGCTTAGCTTCTGAGATCTGATGAAATCAGGCTCGCCTGGGCCATCCAGGTCCGGGCCTAGGAACATTAAAGGGGTATATTTTAAAGACAAGGGTGTAGGGATGGACTGGGATTTTAAAACCGCTCTGAAAGAAGTTCATCCAAGCAGCCCCTGCAGAGCTGCTGGTGGCCCTGCAAGACATCAGTCTGCTGGAACATTTCCAGTAAGTTGAAGGACCACTAGTCCACCCTGGTGAGGGTGCATTTTTGGATTATCAGTTTATAATTATCCTCCTGTTATAGGCTGGGGCTGCATTCAGAGGTCATGAACAAAGTCCACTTTGTTCCTGTTGAGAATGATCCTTACTTTCTTTCAGGCTTAAAACCCCAGTTTGTGGGTATGAAACAAACCCCAGATTGGGATGTCACGACAAACCTGGGTTCTTAAATGAAGAAGACATCATCTTCAGCTTTGGGTGCAATGGCAGGACAGAATGGGGAGGAAACCTGAACTAGGCATGCTCTTGTTGCAAACAATCTGGTGTTTAACATGTTGTCAAAGGCTTTCACGGCCAGAGTTCGTTAGTTGTAGATTTTCCAGGCTGTATGGCTGTGGTCTTGACATTGTGGGACCTGATGTTTCGCCAGCAGCTGTGAGTGGCATCCTCAGAGGTATAACACAGAAAGATGGCGTTCAGCATGTCACAGCCTGGGGAACTCCTACAAAATAATCTCAGCCCCACCCTACCTTCCTGAGTAAATTACCTGCCTACCATTTTTCTTCTCAACCTTGACACAGGGAGTACTCCATCTTTCTGTGTTATACCTCTGAGGATGCCGCTCACAGCTGCTGGCAAAACGTCAGGTCCTGCACTGCCAAGACCATGGCCATTCAGCCCAGAAAATCTACAACAACTAATCTGGTATTTGTTTTGTGATGTCTGAGTACAACCTGTGCGCCTTCACAGGACTATAATGATCATAAACTTTCCTCACCACTGCTGGCAAAAAAGCTGCATTAGATTAATTTCCGTTTCTCCTGCAGCTGCGTAGGAAAAAGAGAAGGCATTCTCTTGAGTCACTCCCCAGCCACAAATTGTAGAAATGGGGCTGTAAAAGTACAATGAATCATCACAGGTATTCAGTAAAAAAGTTAAATAAAAGACCCACTGCAATGTTCAGAATTCTGAGTTACGCATATTGAATTTAGGGCTCACTGCAGGCCTAAAGTACACTTCCAATGTCTGCCCAGGACACCTTCCAAACAGCTAGTTCTGTCCCCTCTCATCAGTTTATTTACCATCACAAATTTTGCTAACCTTGAACACATGAAGCTGCCTTATACTGAATCAGACCCTTGGTCCCTCAAGGTCACTATTGTCTGCTCCGACTGACAGTGGCTCTCCAGGGTCTCAGACTGAGGTCTTTCCCATCACTTAATAGTAAGGTAAAGGTAAAGGTTTCTCTTGCTTGAAACCCAGTCGAATCCAACTCTAGGGGGTGGTGCTCATTTCCATTTCCAAGCTGAAGAGCCAGCGCTGTCCGAAGACGTTTCCGTGGTCATGTGGCTGGCAAGACTAAACACCAAGGTGCACTGTTACCTTCCCACTGAAGTGGTGCCTATTTATCTACTTGCAATTTCTTGCTTTCGAACTGCTAGATTGGCAGGGGCTGGGGCCAGAGAAAGGAGCTCACTCCATCATGCGGCACTAGGGTCTCAAACTGCCGAACTACAGACCTTCCGGTCTACAGCTCAGCGTCTTAACCTCTGAGCCACCGCAGCCCCACTTACTACCTGATCCTTAACTGGAGATTCCAGGTATTGAAACTGGGATCTTCTCGATGCCAGTCCGCTCCCCATCGTCTCTCTGATCCTCCCTTCTGTCTTTTCCCCAGACTATTCAGAAAATAAGAAGATGCATATAAGAAAACAGAGGTGGAAGCCAGGAGAGAGAGAGAGAGAGAGAGAGAGAGAGAGAGAGAGAGAGACACACAAAAAGAGAAAGAAAAAAACACAAAAATGAGAGAGAGAGAGAAACACGCACAAAAGAAGAAAGGAAAGAACACCATTTATCATGCGTTTCACAAAGTGACCTTGGACTTGCTTTTGAAAGGCAGAGGTCATTTCACTTCCTTTGCAAGAAGTAGTTTGGTTTGCAATGGAGATTTCCCAGACGTCTTCTGTAGCACACAGAATGCAAGCCTAGAAGCCAAGAGGGACTTTCTGTCAATTAAATAGCCACATGAAAAAAACATAGCAATAATTTCAACATTTTAAGACATCCCTGGTATTCAATTCAATATTCTATGCTGGTATTTTAAAACAATATATTTTGGGGGGATTTTTATGAGGCTTAGCTGTTGAACTTGCTTATTATAAGGACCTTAAAGAACAAATAGTTCCCCCCTATCATAGCTGTGTTAGAACCCTGACTCTCTTGAGAATCAGGAGGCCATTTGGTAACTATGCCTTGTCTGGGCCAATTTAAAAAATGTTCCTGGGGCAAAAACAAACAAACAAAAGTGTAGGCTTCATTTGAAAGCATTTTCAGCCAAGGGATCTGAGGTGCAAGGCATTGTAAAAGGTCCCGCTCTCTGGAGTCCTTGGAGTTGTGTTGATGGGAGGGTTGCCAACTGCCTGGAAAAAAAATGTCCTGTCCTTTTAGTAAAAGCATAGGACTTGACTACACGATACGCTCAACACATGTCAGGTCACGGGTATTGTTGTCCAAATTTAAACCCTTGGATGTCCAGTTGAAATTTGCGGAATTGAGGATTTTAATTTTTTTGCTGGAAGACCGGAAAGAGAGGATATCTTTAGCGGTGGCAAAATTTTGCCTCCTGGCCCTTAAAAAGAGGAAGCTTGTACCTTAGATAGCAAGTTGATGACAAATTAGCGTTGTGTTGTATAGTTTTAATGATATACTGTATTCATTTTAATGTTCTTTTATATATCCATCAGAATTTTATGTATTTATAGTGTATCTTACATTATTGTTCCTCTAGGTAATGTTTTATATTGGCTGGTCGCTTGACCGTATAAATAAACTTGAACTTGATTTGGATGGTTAAAACCATGCAGACATCTTTTAAGACTTAGCAAGACCTTTGCTAACCTGGTGAATGCATTCTGTCTGGGCTTCAATTAATGTGGTTGTAAGCATCCTCTAGGGATTTGACTCTCTTGTATTTCCCTTTCAGGTTACTTCTAACTAGTCCCCTCATTTTAGTAAAGTTCCATCTTTTGAAACCAAATGATACTGTTGTGGCCTTTTGGGCTAACTTTAGGGGCATTATAGTCGCTGCTCCCAACTGGTGCAATAACATCTCATCCATGCACTGAGATCCCCAATTTGTGTCAGTTTAGTTGGCCCTGCATGTGGAATCACTAGCAATGTTCAGAATTGTTTTGAGGTCCTTTCCTCTAACTCTCCACCTTGTGATCTAATTTTTTTCTTCAGAACCAGATGACTACACTTCCCAGTGTCATTGATGTCGATGTGCACCACACCACGAATTCCTCTCCAGCACTCTCTACCACCCTATCTAGGCAGGGTGTGATGCCCACAACCTTCACACCAGGCAAGGAAATCACCATGCAGTCAAAATGCTGGTAACATGTTGGAATATACAAGGTCTGTAGTACACCAACTTGAAGAAGATCAGAACAGCCTATAGGGGACAGCTGAAGGACTGCTAGTTAATTAGGGACTTCCCACAACTTGATTAGGGACTTCCCACAATTTCAAATTATGTCTTTCCTGTCTCCTGATTGGCTCTTTGGAGACTTCCTGCTCCAACTGAGCCCTCCTCTTTTGTTCCTGTCTCTCACAGCAGTTACTTAGTTAAGCTTCTCTTCCTCTCCTATCCAAGTTTATGTCCTCGTTAATAAACCGTGATTTTCTTTAACCAGTCGGTGCTCCATTCCTCTGCATGTTTAAACTCTGCCAACATAACAGGCCCATTTCTCCATATTCCTAATAACTGAATCACCCACTGTCAAAAGCCCACATCCCCCCAACCCTGGAGGGGTATCCTTAGTACCAGAGGATATTAGGTCCATCATCCGAGGAAGGGCCCCCCATCTAAAGTATTGTGTCCCTCATCCTCAATCTGTGCCTTCAGTCTCCTTCAGTGTCATGAGGGAAACCCCTTAAAGCACACCGGGTTTGCTTATGCATAGAATGGGGCAAATAAATATTAAAGCCCATTCTCCTGGAATTGCTGCTTTTTTCCCTTTGTCACTTTTGCCAGGCCAAGGTGGATTACTGAAAACGGTTACGGTAACCTGCTTGTTCTAAATGTTGGAATCCACCATTCACTTAAAGCATGCCTGTGTCTAAATCTTCCTTTCCCTATGAGGGAAGAAACAGTCCAGGTATCTGGAATCATCTAATGAGTGATTGCTGCCATTCACACCGCCTGGAGAACAGGAAAAGAGACATGCAAGCGGCTGAGGCCTGGTCTGCTGAGTGGAAGTCTAATAGGAGCTGTGCTGATTGGGTAGGTGACCAGACCCTGGAAGGGAGAGGATGAAGATGAAAAGGATAAGGAGGCCTATTTGGATGATCTAATGACAGGAAGTTTTTCTTCTAAATGTTGTTTGGTGTAGTGGTTAAGTGCACGGACTCTAATCTGGGAGAACCAGGTTTGATTCCCCACTCCTCCACTTGCACCTGGCTGGATGACCTTGGGCAAGCCGTAGTTCTGATAAGAGTTCTTCTTCAAAAAGAGCAGTTTCTGTCAAGAGCTCACTCAGCCCCACCTACCTCATAGGGTGTCTGTTGTGGGGAGGGGAAGGGAAAAGAGTTTGTAAGCAGCTCAGAGACACGTATGGGTAGTGAAGGGCGGGGTATAAATCCAATCTCTTCTCAGCTTCTTCTTTCCTAGTATCAGCTTAGTGCTCAGAGAGATGACCCAGGAGAAAATGAGGACTAGCTGCTGCTTGTTTTTTACCATCAGTGGACAAATTTCTGAAGGGGACGGATTAAGGGCGGATCAAAACGGCGCAAACAGACACCAACATCTGGCAAGCGTTGCGCCCCCGCCCCTAACCTGTCTCATCCGGCCGAAAATGCGGATCGAAAAGGTACTAGGGAAAATGGAGTACCTACCGGAAGATCCGCAGCAACGGTGGGTGTGGGATCACAGACGCGCCGGCAGCCCGTAGTATCCTGCAGCCGTCCGTGACCTGCGCATGCGCACTAACACAGGACTGCCGTCTTGCCTCGCTGGGACTACGCTGTTGCCTCCCCAGCGTGATCAGGCCGCCGTCTTGCCTCGCTGAGACTACGCCGTTTCCTCCCCAGCATGATCGGGTGCCGACGGAAGGAGAACGGAGCGTGATCAGGTGCTGACAGAAGGAGAACGGAGCCGTGGGGGAGCGTAAGATCGCACTCCCGTGCTTCTTTTCTCTCCACCTCTAAAATGCCTCCCTTCCAGTGTGGTTTTTCCCACTCGTGTGACCGGGGCCTCAGACAGCTAATTCTGTTACACACTGTGCCCTACTCCTGTGCTGAGAAGTTCACAGTACTCCAGGGTCTTTTTGAGATCCTGGACAAATCACACACATGATAAGTTAGACTTACAAACCAAACTGGTCTATTAAGCATGTTCTAGCAAAGTGCTTATAAACATTTGTTCTTACCCTCATAGATCACTGATAGCTCCTACATGACCAACCGTTATTTCAGTAGCAGCGAACAGAGCTATGTAAGATCTTTTCTGGTATGGTAAGGAGAAAGCAGATGCCCACAGACATGTCTAGCTTTGCTCCTGCTGTGTCCTGTTTGATTACTTGTGGGAAGATATATCTGTCTGAGTTCCCCTGAATGTGAACATCCGAACTTTGTAGGGAAACATATCTATGAGTACCCCTGTAAGTGTGTCAGATGTGATTAGATTCACCTCCTTGTGACAGTGTCTTTTGTGTGGGAACTAGCAACAGGTGGAGCTTTGCCTGAGGAGAACTTTCCAGCAAGGGCCAAGCTTTTCAGCCTGCTCTGGCAAACCTGGCAAAAGGCTGCTGCTTGCTGCCGTTTTATTAATTGACAATGTTATTAGGAGGTTCTACATTTGCTATATACTTTGGTGTTTTCTTTAATTGGAAAGGTGGAATAAATTTTTCCAGCAAGGGCCAAGCTTTTCAGCTTTTCTTTAATTGGAAAGGTGGAATAAATAAGCCATCTACTTGAGACAGGATCTTTTTGACAGGAACAGGTGAATGCAGCTTAAGCAAGATCCCACAATCCTTGCACTAGTGTGACTTGATAGCCCATCTCCTGTTCCTTATCTTGTGCATGTTGCTTAGCCAGCCATTACTTACTTGAACTGATCAACCTATTAATAGATAGTTCCCTAAATTTCCATATGGTCCATGGAGAGAGAGTCCCAACAGTTTTTGAACTCTGGATAGAAATGGCTTATCTCTTGTTTCAAACACCATTTGTCTTCTCAGCACATAGCCCTCCTTTTACAGCGGGATATTTTTCATCTCTGCTGGAACTTCTGAACCTTTATTTCCTTAGCCAAGTTTTTACAGGATTCAGGCGGTCAGAAGTCCCAGAATTCTGGAATTCCTGGGTAGCAGATGCCGCCAATGAGAAAGCTGTGCTGCAGCCTTACAAGATTTTGCTTCTCGAAGAGGAGACAACCCTACCAAGAAGATCTTGAAAAAGCATCCTTGCATTGCCCGTGATGACGTCTGAGTACTAGTTTTGTAGTCAAAGTTCATTGTGTTCCCACATTTTTTTGTTCTTTCACCCTAATGTTCTCAAGAATAATGAGACAGAAGTAATCTATGGACAGTTGTAATCTGGTTTAGACAGGACCTAGTAAAATAAATACGAGATACTTTTAACAGCATTATCATCCAAACTACATGTTACTATCTTGGAAGGGCACTTTGGTTTAGAACACAAACACTCTTTGCATCAGGAGTTTGAGTTGTTGCCAGAGTACAGCTGAAGCTTCGAAATACAAAATAATTATGCCTTATCTTTTAGTTCCACTAATCTTTGTTCAGTTACAGCAATCAAGAAAAGCCAATGGTACTAAGGAAAGGGTGGATTCCAAAACATCCTTTAACCTCTGGTGCCTTCAGATGTGAATGGGGAATGTGTTTTCTGAAAAGCTCTCTGTTTTAAACTCATGACTCTTAGATATTTGGGAGACAAAACTTAATACAAGCATACAAAATAAGAACATTGCACCAACACAAACAAACGTTTATATTTATGTAGAAAAGCGACATTGTTGTTTGTTGACCCCAGTGTTCAGGCCTATCGTTATTAAATTTAATAATCTCAACATAAACAAAGAAGCTGCTTCAGCTTTGGATTTGTGAGCCTGCCAAGAATGAGTCAAGTTTCCAAACTAAGCCAGAGGCACTCCTGTATATAAGGAGATGTTAAACTGTTCGCTGGAAAGCAATTCACATTGGATACCTCATGCAGATTGGATAGAAATGTATGTAATGTCACTGTGGCATTCTTTAGAGGAAGGGCTTTCCTCTAGTCCTTTGGAAATACTTATGCTGTGCTGCCACCTTGTGTGCATCATGGAGAATGTTCTTTGGACAATAGCTTTGTAAAATCGAATGAGGAGCACTTTCCCCCCTCTCCTTTATAGGAGGATAATTTCTACCAACCTTGGACCTGTAAAGTGGGATGGAGGTTTTTATATATGAATAACTCTCTCACCAGCATGCATCAGTTATACAAATCTTCAGAATGGTTTATTCTGCTCTGTGTTTGAAGACACAGGAAATTTGTAGAAGAAATAGTCTTTTGGGGTCATAAATGTCGAACCTTTACTCTTGTTGAGAAACAGTTGGCAGTGTGGGTGGGTGGCTGCATGGGTGTTTCAGCAAGTCTAGTTAGAGTCCAGTCCTGAGCACTGTAGTTCAAGTTGGATGCTTAAAAACAGAAAGGATTGGGTTGAGAGCTAGGGAAGCATCAAGGGATCTAGAAGCCAAATCCTATGAGTCAAGGCTGAAGTAAAAGGACTGTACTTAGCTTATAGAAAGCTTATAGAACACTTGCTACCCAGGAATGTTTACTCTGTGCTTTCTGGGCCAGAAATTGATTGACAGTGCAATAACTTGTAGCATGTGTCTGGTATGTCTCGTATTGCCCATAAGATCACATATAATGCAGGTCCAGCCTAGAGAAAGGGAGACATTCCCATATGTTAACACTTTTGAGATATCAACAAGAAAAAAAGATTTCTAAAAGGAAAAAAAAATCACCTCATCTATCAAACAGCATCAAGAAACAATGTGATTATCTAGAGGTAGATTTAGGCTAAACTAGAGAGATTTTCGAGTCTTATTAGGAGACCACACCCTGTTTTTGGGCATGCTGTAGATCAGTAATACTCAGTGAATTAGGAGCCACATGTGGCTCTTTGACACGGCACTTGTGGCTCTTCTGATGTGGCATCTGCACCGTGTTTTGGGAACATGGCCCTCGACCGGTAGGATGTGTGGTTGGCAGGTGGTTTCTACTTGACACAGCCAATGCCAAAGGAACAGGTAAACTGCATGCCAGGGCAGACCACATGCTAGGAATGGAAGTAAATGTAGTTCTTTTGGTTGACAGTAACTACAAATGTGTCAAGAGGGCAGGTGGCATGGTACAACCCAATCTTGTCAGATTGCAGAAGCTAAGCAGGGTCAGTACTTGGATGGGAGACTACAAAGGAAGATTCTGCAGAGTATGGAAATGGTAAACCACCTCTACTTTTCACGTGAGAGACAGATTGGTGTAGTGGTTAAGAGTGGTGGACTCTAATCTGGAGAACCGGGTTTGATTCCCCACACATCCACATGCAGCCAGCTGAGTGACCCTGGGTCAGTCACAGTTCTCTCAGAGTTGTTCTCTCAAG
>NW_015170900.1:143072-163399 GCF_001447785.1 Gekko japonicus | reverse complement strand
TCCAGGGCGGTTCTCTCAGAGCTCTCGCAGCCCCACCTACTTCACAGGGTGTCTGTAGTGGGGAGAGGAAGGGAAGGAGACTGGAAGCCACTCTGGGACTCCTTCGGGTAGTGCAGGGCGGGGTATAAATATGCCTGTGCCTGTGTAAACCGCCCCTGAGCCCGTTCGTGGGGAGGGCGGGGTATAAATATAATAAAATAAATAAATAAATCTAAGTCTTCCCCTTCTTCTTGCCTTGAAACCCACTTGCTGGGGTCACCATAAGTCTGTCGTGACTTGACAGCACACACATATGTAATTGTGAATGTGTCTCTCTTGCAAACTGTGGATTGAGCACCACTGCTTTTGATGCAAGGAAGGCAGGGCAGTAGAGCAGGGTAGCCACGGAGCTTTCCCAGCTCTTTGAATCCTGTGTTCTCATCATTCTTTTAAAAGTAAGTTTCCAGTCCTCAGGGCTGGTGAGAAAAGTGCTGAAGTATGCGAACAAAGAATAAGCCCATATTTATTATTTAGAAGGAAATCGTGTCAGTCTGAGAGGAGTCACTGCATTAATCCATCTGAGTGAAATCTTGTTGCACTTTAAAGAGGAAGACAAATCTGGGGGGGATTAGTCTGCCTTCTTAGTCTGCGGCAGCCAAAATGACAAAGGCTGATTTCGCACTAGAGCTGCCTCGATGTTGCACCGCCGTTTGCCCCGATACTATTGGTCAATTTCACACCCGAAGCCCGGGGCTGCATTTGACCCGCGGCTTCGCCCAATTTCCTCTACAGTTTCGTGACCCTAAAAAAAACAGGATCACGAAACTGCGGGGGAAATCGGGCGTAGCCGTGAGCCAAAATGCAGCCCCGCGGCTTCGGGTGCGAAATTGACCAATAGTATCGGGGCAAACGGCGGCGCAACATCGAGGCAGCTCTAGTGCGAAATCAGCCCAAGGGTCTTCTGATAAGAACATAACATAAGAGACGCCAGTGTTGGATCAGGCCAAAGGCCCATCTAGTCCAACACTCTGTCACACAGTGGCCAAAAATACCAGGTGCCATCAGGAGGTCCACCAGTGGGGATGCCTTAAAGGATGCCTTAAAGACTAACATATTTATTGTAGCATAAGCTTTTTGGGGGATGCCTTAAAGACTAACATATTTATTGTAGCATAAGCTTTTTTGAGCCAGAGTCATTACCAAATGCATGAAATATTAGCAGCCAGAAAGATTTCTACCCAAAGGTAAAAACAGCAGAAGGTCAGCAGTGACTGAATGAGTGTGTGTGTGTGTGTGGGTTGTTATTGTAAAGAGAGGCCAGAAAAATCCAGTTTCCCAGGATAACATTGAATACATTTACTGTTGCTTGAGGTTCCACAGTCAAGAGTCTATTGCAACAGGTCCATGAAGTGACCAGTGGTGGCATGGGATTCTTTATACACAGAGATATATTTGGTTCTGAGGGGGGAGGGAAGCTGATTTGCAAGATTTTTTTAACAAAACACACATTGAACAGCCTCACATTTGATCTAGTTTTTCTTTTTGTTTGAGTGACCTCAAAATGGAATGTGATGGAAGATGAGAATGATCTACAGCAGGCTCCTCCCCTCCTACTGTGAGGGTGCAGCAGTGCTGGGCAGGGAGGTCACCTCTTCCTCCCTTCTTTGAGTGGGCAGGGCCATGGGACAGGGCAAACAGGTGGCCTCTCTCTCTCCCTCTTTTGCCAGGGAGGGGGGATGATGACACAATTTTCTAGGGTCATTTTCCCATTCCAGTTCACCCCTGCTCGAGACTGCTTCAGCTAAGAAACAACTGATCTGGGGTGTGATCCTGAGTATGCACTCTTGCATAGGAACAGAAGAAGGACCTCAGTGATCAAACCATCTAATTTCTGATGCTTTGCTTTTTGCCCACAGCATGTTCAAAGTCAAACTTATCTTGCTTACAATGCAGGTTTTATTCCTGAATCGAGCATTCTATAGGATCGCACTGATTCAGTATTTGAAATGCAAAACATACAGTAAATTGAGGGCTTTTTTATATATGTAGAGGTGACAACATTCTCCGTGGCAGTGGGCTGAGTAGCCACTCTTGGTAAGTGTTCACCATTTACTGGCTTTGCCCCAGTGTCATCAGTGATATTTTGAGTATAGATGCCACTTTATTTAAAACATTTTCTAAACCTGCCTTTCTCCTCAGACAACTGGGAAACAAGGTGGGTAACAAAAATAATATAATTCTTTAAAAAGTTTAAAACATAAAACTATTAAAACTGCCAGCAGAACCCTTATAAATATTATCCATAAGCTATCCTAGCTCCTAAGAACCAAACCACTGCAAGATTCCAATGGCTCTCTGAGAAACTTAATCTTAAAGCTCTTTTAAGAAAAAAATTACAAGAAGACAAAGACTTCCTAATTTCTCCTGAAAGGTTGTTTCAGTGAAATGGAACAACTGAAGAGAAAGCCTGTGAGCAGGCAGCAATGGAACACACCTGTGCAGGGTTTGAGACAACCTGCAGGTGCTGCTGCACTGATGAAGTTGCTGGAGAGTTGTGAGTCCCAAGCCAAGAAGAGCTTTAAAGGTAAGCAGCGGCACTTTGCTTCGATTGTCTATTGGTTTCAAAGTCCAATTCAAAGATTGGTAAATAAGTACAATATGGTCCCTGCAGCCCAGCCCCCACTGTCTGGCTGCCATGTTTCCCATCAACTGCAGTTTCCACATCATCTTCAAGGGAAGCCCTATGTAGGCCAGGTTTATTTAAATTTTTGAAACATTTTTGTGCCACCTTTCCACCCAAGCAGGGTCCCCAGTGTGGCGCACATAAAACATTTGAACAATTAAAAACAACAATTAAAATAATTCAATAATAACACAAACAGGGAGGAGGAGGGCCCATAATGGCTATTGGGGGTATGCCAAATGAAACAAAAAAGTCTTCACCCACTGGTGGAAGATGAATTTCTTTGGGGAGGGAGCTCCAAAGTTTTGGTGCCATGACTGAGAAAGCCCTTTTTCAGGTCACCACCCATCTAGCCCAGATCTCTGGGTGACCTCTCCCATTGGCTTTACATAGATGTTGAACTGCATGGGGGCCAAAATGAAGCCTTGAGAAGTCCCATAGTCTAGAGGCCAAGAGGCAGACTGGTAGGCCCCAGCAGCACACGCTGAAAACTACTCTTGAGGTAGGATCGGAACCACTGCTGAACAGGACCTCCCAGTCCTAAAAGGTAATCTGGAAGGATATCATGTTATTGAAAGCCACCAAGAGGTCGAGGAGAATTAACAAGATCACACTCCCCCTGTCCATCTCCTGTTGCATGTTATCCACCAGGGCAACCAAGGCCATTTCAGTTCCATAACCAGGGCTGAAACCAGATTTGTTCCCTGTCACATGGAGTGGAGCAGACAAGGGAAGCAGAAAGAGACAACTACAGCAGAGTAGTGTGAGAATATGCATGCACAAAGGGGTTTGCAGTCAGTACAGAGCAATATCAAATGACAGGGTGTGGTGGCACAGTCCACCCTGCCCTCCTGGGTTTTCCCAAAACCTGGAGGGGCCAGTTTAGTGGTTGAGTGCGCGGACTCTAATCTGCAAGAACCGGGTTTGATTCCCCACTCCTCCACTTGCACCTGGCTGGATGACCTTGGGCAAGCTGTAGTTCTGATAAGAGCTGTTCTTGAAAAAGCAGTTTCTGTCAAGAGCTCTCTCAGCCCCACCTACCTCACAGGGTGCCTGTTGTGGGGAGGGGAAGGGAAAGGGGTTTGTGAGCCGCTCTGAGACACCTTTGGGTAGTGAAGGGCGGGGTATAAATCCAATCTCTTCTTCTTCTTCTCTGTTCAATCGCTGCCACCACCTGACTTGCCTACTAGGAATTGCCCACTGGGAGGGTCAGGACTCCCAACTTCCCTTCCAAGTTCTGAGGCCTGGCCTCTGTGTCTCCCACTACCCAGAGTCTGGTTACCATGGGGACAGCTTGCTATCTTATCTACCACTAGGGGATTAGCCACTTGCCAAGTGACTGCCCTCCCTTTCCTCCAAATCTCTGTTCCTTGCTGGGAGAGGGGGGAGCTTGACCATCCCATTGTCTCTAGCTAGACCTATTAGTATTCTAAAAAGGTGGCTGAGATGCGTCTGGAAAAGCAACTGAATTGACTTCCCCCTTCTTGCCTTTTCTTGGCCCAGAGAGAGAAACATTTTAAAATTCAGAGTTTAAAATGCATTTCTTCACATGGGTTGTGTGTGTCTGTGTGAAGAGCATTCAATAGTATAGGCTGAAATAACAGATTAAATCTAATTCAACCAGTAGAATGTTTGCCCGTCACTGTTCCTTATTTTCTTTCTCTCTGTGTGTGTGTTTCAAGAACCCTAGCAATCAGCAGGTTAAGTACCATAAGGCCCACCAGAAACTGACAAGGAGTCTACCTTTGCTCACCCTTGCATTCTATAACAAGCTATTAATATTGTCTAATATCAAGCATTTAGTAGTTCTTTTTATCCACCCAGCAGGCTGGGATATTCAGCTAACAATAGATTAATTGATTCTCTTCTCTAATACGGTAACAAAAGAGGCAATATTTCAGTAGCCCCGTCATCTGATAATATGGCTCTAGGGGCAAACTTTCCCCTCCTTGGGCTGATGGTGACTGCTAATTTCAATAGTGGCTAAATCCAATTGGCCATTCTATGCTTGCCTTTAAGACATTAATTTTTCATGGAATCGCTGTGCCCTTCCAGCCTTCTTGTCTCTGTGCTGTATCAACACAATGGTGGTTGGAATGATTCACCCTCAAGTCATCTTGGTAGGGGTTTAATAGACTGCTGAGTTGAAAACTGCATGGAACCAGGAAGAGCCTGCAGTGTGCAAGATCAGAACTTGAAATACAAAGGACTTCTATGGATATTGTGGTGCTGGATCTTTCTGTGAAAACACAAGGGCATTTGCTGTTTTCTGTGGATGCAGTAAGAAGACACTGCAATGAAAAGCCACATCTGTAAATCCTAATATTAAAAAGTAATAAATGTTGCCTAGAAAAAAAGAAACAGATGAAAATAAGAACCTGAATAGTAGAAACAGGCCAGAGCAAGCTTTCTTTAGCTATTGCATTGACAAGTGCTAGCCTATAATTCAGGTTTTTTTTCAATCATTCATTTTTTTATCATGAAGTTCTGAATTGTGTAGTCTTGCTTCCAATATGGAATCAATACATTAAGGATCCTCTGTTGTTTCACTGAAGTTTGTACAGAGCATGAGGCCAATGCCTGTTCCATCCATCCTTTTGCATCTCCCACCCACCACAGAATCTTGGTGCATATTGATAAAGTGCTGCAAATGTATTAAACTTATTAAAGCATTGCAGTCTTATTGGAATAGTAGATATGATTTCATAAAGCTTATTTTTCTACAAAGTTCAGAATACACGTGCACTAGGATACATGGATTTGTTTTCAAAACTCAATGCAATTGTGCATCAGCTCTAAAAAAGATTATTTTTGTGTGATGGTTTATCTGTTCACAACATAGCATGTGTTTGCATCAGTCACCCCACCCTCCACACAAAGAATCTTTTTTTTGGGGGGGGTATTTTTTGCATTTTTTTTTTTTTGGGTGTGTGTGCATGCATATGTGAATTTGTGTGCCCGTGCCTGTAAGTCATGGTGACCTCTGGTGACTCCAACTGCGGCATGGAGGACGTTCAGAGAAGTGGCTTGATAGCCTGCCTCTGGCCTTCCAGCCCTGGTACTCTCTGGAGGCCTCCCACCCAAATACTTACCAGGGTCAGCCCTGTTTAGCTTCCAAGATTTGATGAGATTGGGCTTGCCTGGGCAAAGGGGTTAGGGCCACACAAAGAATCTTTTTTTGGTGGTAGTATTTTTGCATTTGGTACATGTGTGCACCCGTGCCTGGAAGTCATGGCAACCTCTGGTGACTCCTACTGGGGCACGGAGGACATTCAGAGAAGTGGCTTGATAGCCTGCCTCTGGCCTCCTGGCCCTGGTATCGGGCTTGCCTGGGCTATTCAGGGCAGGGCCCCAGAAGAATCTTGATGAGATCATTCTTACAATCACATAATGTTTTGCAGCATTTTTTTCAATATTTATATCCACTTTGATAACATTCGGGAGGGGGGGAGGGAGTAAATGAACTGAAGGCTGTAGCAAATTGTGCACGCTCCACTAATTGTGCATGTTCAACTCCCAGAATTCATTTAGAATTGGAATAGAATGCCACAGGATTTGAATGCAGGCAAACCCACAGAACCTTGAAGGGAAGGAGCAGCATCAAAGTCTGCTTGTTCCTGCTGCACATTGTGCTGGCATTGTCCCTCAAGTTACATCTGAAGTTGCACACATTGCATAGGCAGGACATCTGTCCATGATTTTACTAACAATTATTAGGAATGGGATGGAGAATAAAACCAACGATAGTGGTCTTATATCGATCTAAATACTTTTTTTTTCTCTTTGGAGAACAGCATTTTTAACCATTCAGAAGTGGAATTATGTAATTGCAAGTAGATTACGTTCTTTCACTTAATAATATGACTTTGAGAGGAAAACAGCACTTCACCTTCCCCTGTTTGGCTACTATTGCCTCATATAGTCCCCTCAGATACTGTGAATATCCCTCCTCTCACCACGCTAAAGCACTTTCCTCCCTTTCCGTGCCACAAACAGAAACCCTTAATCTTGCATTATAGGAAAATTAATGGAACTCTAAGGGGGTTCCGTGCGCCTTGGTGTTTAGTCATGCCGGCCACATGACCACGGAAACGTCTTCGGACAGCGCTGGCTCTTCGGCTTTGAAACGGAGATGAGCACTGCAACCCTAGAGTCGGATTCGACTGACTTTCGAGCAAGGGAACCTTTACCTTTTACCTTTTTAATATAGATATTACAACTTTTTCTTCTTTCTGTTTTACAGGGACACGTGGATACACAAACTTGCTTAAAACTGAACCATACCATTAGTCCATCATAAGTCAGGATTGTCTACTTGAACTGGCAGCATCTCTCCAGGTTCTCAGACAGAGGTCTTTCACACCACCCGCTTCTTGATCTTTTTAATGGGAGATGGTACCAGGTACTGCAGCTGGTTAACCACTGATTCACAGACCTACCAGGTACTGCAGATGCTTTACCACTAGAGTTCTGATTAGCTCCAGATACACAAAGTCTGTTTAGTACTATAGAAAAAAATTCAAATGCTAGCTTTTATGTTGGCAAAGGGAGAGTGGCCATTACCCTTTCACCCCACATTGGCATGCTGCAACCTGAGATATTTTGCGGGGTCTAACCTGATTAAATCTGCACAATACCTCATCCATTCTTCTCTATTACAAATTTTTATCATGCCTGGCACATCCGTTTTGTATTCTTCCATCCCATTTTTGTTTTTTAAATTGTTGTTGGTTGTTTTTTTTAGCATAATAATCAATGTGAAGAATTCTGATGAGCTCCAAAGCTTGCTCAATACTTTCTTTGGTTAGCTCTAATAAAAGGTATTGTCCAGTAGAGCTGTGTGCTCCATTTCCAAAATGGTACAACATTGGGAAAAGTACCCAAAAGGGCAAGAAAGGTGGCCAAGGGTTTGGAATGCACTCCCTAAATTAGACAGGTTTCCTATTTGGTGCTTTTTATTCAGGAACAAAAGTCAACTAAGGTGTCAGGAAACATGACAGGAAAAACCATCTTTTCTTCTATTACAGCCTTTGTCCAGCCTCACTATTGAACCCCATAGCTTAGCAGGCCCATAGAGAGCCAATGGAGGTAGTATGAAAGATGATGAACATGTTCAATGAATTTATATGAATATTTAGCTATATAAGCTTGTAATCTTGTTAAAGCAGTTTGTATGACAAAACTCTTGGGTTTTTAGAGATTTCTTTACTTTATCCTATAGTATGTAGTCCCTTTCCTATTTTTTCATGTAGTGTTTAGTTTTAGAAAATGCAATTAAAAAAAAATCCCCTTCGGGCCCCCCTCCCAAAAGAGAGATCAATGCAGGTGACCTATTTATTTATTTGTTTTTCAAAGCAGCTATATCACATTCTTCCACCAGATTCCAACGTATTCCCAGGCATTTGAGACTTTGCTCATGCCCTTCCGAGTTAATTGAGACCCTCCCCCATATATTACTTCATTGCTCTTATTATGCAGAAGAAAGAGCCCTCTTAATCACACCTATAGTAAGATCATTTAGGTTCCAAGGACAACTAGTTATCCATTCTGAGGAACTTTTGCTGAAATACTTATTGGAGGATAAATCCTCCGCAATATCAAGGAATGTTGCTAAATTTCTTTTTATTGCATTTACAAAGCGCAAGCACCTCCTTAAAACTTCTTATGATGTCTCACTTCTGTAATGCTTTTTGGTAACCTGGGACTGTCTTGTTTGATCCTGTATGCTGTGCAATAGGTCTCTGACCGTAATAAACTCTGATGACATCCTTCCACCTAGTTAAGATTAGGAGCTAACCAATGGGAACGTATTTCATCCACCTTAACACAGCTTGTAAGGATTTCATGTTTTTTTGTGTGTGCGTCTTTAAAAGGATGGTTTAAATTGCTGTGTGAAAGTCTAATGTGGTTGACAGAGTTTTAGGCATTTACCAGAAACTTCTTAAAATAAGCTTTGACAACTTTTCTTTGGCTTTAGGAGCCACTCCAAACATTTAGGAGCCAGAATTATTTTTTTGCCCTTCGGGGTTGTATATTTTAATGACCACACTTTTTCCATTATCGTTCCTGCAAAACCTAATCCTAAAATCTGCAAAATTTGTTCTTTTTCAAATATATAACCCAAGTGCTGTAGTGTATAGATTATGAGATAACTCTAGCTGTCTTCACAACAAAAAGCGAACCTCTAGCCATCACCTAAATAAGCTTGGTACTTCTACTGAGAATCACCAATTGGAACTGACAATAAATGACTGATGAAAATACTGAGGGCCACAATGAAATGTCCAGGTGCCCTGGGATTGGTCGAGCCCTGTCTTAAAGTTAGAGGCAAGTAAAGCAAGATGTTGGAGATCAGTGATCAGCTCTCCATTCTTTTCTTTTTTAAAAATCTATAAATAGCAGTTGCAGAACGGGTGTGTGATTTAAATTGGGAAAGGGGAGATTTTAACTTCCTCCCTGTTTTGCTTTGCCCAGTGTAACCCCGCACCCAGTGCTAGTTACCTCGATCTGGAAAATATACAATGTCTTCTCTATAAGACAAATAGCACCTCTGGGGGCAATCTATACAGGGGAAATGGAGGGGGAAGGCTTAACGCCCACCCCCACCCCATGCTATAGGCCCATTCTGCATTGGGTTCTGCTGTGGCTGCTATTTGTAGAAGTCCAAATAAGTCTTAAAGCTTTTGATGTACCCCACAGCAGAAAGATCTAAGCTCCTGGCAACCCGGCAACACCCCTGGTCGCCGGGGGCTGCTTTGCCGCCCTGTGGAAGCCGGGCAGCAACAGAGCCACGATGCCTGCCGTCGTGACGTAGCCAGGGGGTGGAGCCGGCTTGGGTAAACAGCTGGGCTCCGCTCCTCATTTGGGAACAGGGGGTCATCAGGAACTGCCTTCAGATTTTTAAGGTCCAGGGTGGGGAACGGTGATCGCCTCTGGGAACCTCTTAGGGTAAGGCTCCTCTCTGCAAGTTGGAAGGCTTCAGGGGTAGGTGCTCCTAGGTGGTGACCAGTTTGCTGGGCTGCCGGTTGCAAGCCAGAGCGTTGGCTCAAGACCGGAGCTGGGTGACCCACCCGTGAAAAGGACAAGGAGGCTGGTCAGGGAGTGACGCCTGCCTTGCCTGTTCCGTGCTCGCTTAGTTGGTCCCTTGCCACAATGTTATGTTAAATAGTTAATAAGTGGCCCTTGTTTACTTTTCGGGGGGGGGGAATTACTCAGCGCCCCCCTGGACATCTACCTTCAAGAAGTGGACAAAAAGATGCAGTTTGTGGATCTGCACTTGGATCGTTCCAGCCCACCTGGATCGTTCCAGCAACCCTTCATCAGATACATTGAAACCGTTTCCCTCAAGCCTTACATACAGGTAGAAATGGTGGGGCGGTAGAAGAAGTAGAAGAAGAGATTGGATATTTATATCCCGCCCTTTGCTACCCAAAGGAGTCTCAGAGCAACTTACAACCTCCGTTCCCTTCCCCTCCCCGCAACAGACACCCTGTGAGCTGTGTTCCCTCTAAGCTGAGTTAGTGTGAGCTAGCTCACAGTTTTTTAGCCTCTGGCTCACAGAGTTTTGTCTTCGCTCAGGATGGATGGCTCCAGAGCAAACTAATTTATGCAGCTGTCAAATTGCTCACTCACAACTTTAATGCTAGTAGCTCACAAAGTAGAATTTTTGCTCACAGGACTCCACAGCTTAGAGGGAGCATTGCCTGTGAGGTAGGTGGGGCTGAGAGAGCTCTGACAGAAACTATTCTTTTTCAAGAACAGCTGTGCCAGAACTATGGCTTGCCCAAGGTCATCCAGGAGGTGCAAGTGGAGGAGTGGGGAATCAAACTCAGTTCTCCCAGATTAGAGTCCGCGTACTTAACCACTACACCGAACTGGCTGGTGCCAGGAAGGGCTAGTTAGAGTCAAGATGCATAAGTAACTGGGCAATAAGTATACCTGAGATTGGATTAAAGCAGTTGGTAGGACCTGTGAATGGCAGCAAATTAGCATACAAGCATTTTTATTTATTTGTTTATTCAATTTATCCCCTGGTCTCCCTGCTGGAGCAGTTACAAGAGTTAACAAACAAATAAAATACAAGAATTAACAAACAGATGTGAGAATTTAAGTTTGAATCTAGTGGCACCTCTGAGACCAACACAGTTCAATTCTGGATATATGGGAGACCTGAGAGACTTAGCATGTATAGATGCACACCTCTTCAGAAACATTGAAACAGATTTCCTCAAGAGTTACATATAGGTAGGGGAGGTAGTTGCAAGGAAGGCTAATTGGAGTCAAGATAACTACATAACTACAGCTAAGATTGGAATAACGCAGTAGGTATGGTATGTGAATAGCAGCATTTTATAACTTTTAACTTTAAAACATATAAACAATGCTATACTGTATATGAATAATACAAATACAATATCCTTAAGAAATGTAACATTTGCTACATAATAGAAATAACCATTCAAATAACTAACTACAGAGACTACTATGAGCATTGATAATTAAAGAGTTAACAACAGATGTGAGAACTAAATTTGTGTCCAGTGGCATCTTTAAGACCAACAAAGTTTAATTCTGGGTATAAGTGAGAACGGAGAGACTTAGCATGTGTTGTGAGATAAGAACCCATTATCTCTGTTAAGTCCTGGGGGTTCCATTGTCCTGACTGTTGTAATAACTTGTAATTCAGCAATCTCCCATTCCAGTCTGTTTCTGAAATTCCTTTGCAGTAAAGCAGCTACTTTGAAGTCCCTCATTGAGTGCCTTGGGCAGCTGAAATGTTCTATAAGTTTCTCAGTTTTGTGATTCTTGATGTTAGATTTGTGTCCGTATATTCTTTGGCATAGGGGAAAAGATATTAGCATAGAATGCCACAAGTTTTAGACACCTTGATGCAAGGAAGATGGCCCATTACAACATGTAAGAGCACATTTGCAGACTCTTCCTAGAAGGGAAGGATCATGCTTTAAAAGTGGAGTGTGTGCTTTTTGACAAAATGTTGCTATCCCCATTAAAACTGAATGAAAATGGGGTAAAATCTGTGTCCCATCTTAATTACATGCATTTTGATTTTCTGTCCACCACATATGATTTGTCCAACCTCTTGAAAGGATTTTCTGACATTCTCTAAACTTGAGGGTACTGTCACTTTATTTTACCCACCACCCATTGCAAGCACAAGCTGATGGGGGTGGGGGGAGTGCAGGTTGCTTGTGCACAGCTATTTGTCAGGTCAGTTTCTGTACATGCATGCATAGTGGACCTTAACCACTCTGTCCATCAATACTGCTTCACTGTGTTCTGCTGTCAGTATTTAAATGAGGAATAGACAAAAAGTCAGCCATAATATATAAACACTGTAACTTTTCTTGGAAAGAAAAAGGAATCTTATTCCTTGGTGTTCATCTGTGTCTGATTTGTCTGGCTGTAGCAGTTCGCACAGGCATGTTTTTGCTTAGCCCACAGGAGACATATAGTCCCCTCCACTCAAGTATTAATTCCCTGAACCAGCCATCCATGCCTGGGAAAAATCAATTGCACCTACTGGGCAGATGCAGAAGCAGCCACAGGCTGCTAGAACAGCTACTGGGCAGCTGCAAAACTGTCTGGTGTGCTGTTCACGAGAGAAGGCGGTGAGAAGAGGAGATCCAAGATTTGTCTCATGAGTGATCGTGGCTATTGGAAACAAGAAATTTACCTGCCACGCAAGTTCACTGTGAAGTTCTCAGCACCCCTACTTTCATTCCTGCCTTCTGCAATGGTAGGCAGCCCTTTTTTTTTTTTTAAGTGCCCCTCCTGGAAGGATTGTCTCTTATTTTAGAATCCTATGGATCCACTGATGTCTACAGAAATATATTGCTTGATTTAGCAATCTTGAAAATACTTTGGAGGAAATAAGTTAAATATTTGGTTTACGTTTGTCACTTGTTTCCCAATATCTTAACACTGGGGCATAACAGTTGTGGATGCAAAGTAATTATTGAGTGCTCTTTGCCCCTGGACTCTAAATTAGTTCTCCTGCTTCAGACCAACACGGCTGACCACCTGGTAGTTACTGGTTAGATGTGCAAGCCAGGGACAGGAAATGAACCTAATTAAACAAGAACAGAGTGAACTCAACTTGTGTTTTAATGGGATGCTTCAACGGAACAGCCTTGAAAGGGAATTCATTGGCTGCGGTTAAATAATAAATGCAATTTCTTTAATATAAAATGCATTTCCAATTCAATTTGGTTTTCAAGTTCTGTCTCTCTGGTCAGAAGTCCAGATCCCTTTGCAATAGCTCCCCTGAAGTGCCTACACATGGTAAACAAAGCAGAGGCCATGTTTCACAAGCATGTTTTGTTGTTTCCTAAGGCTCCTTAACTGATTCTTCTGCTCTGCCTATGGTACAGTTACCCTTTGGTTATCCATTGCAGGCATAAAGAAATTGATGAAAGACCATGCACAATAAATACTCCAGGAGCTCTCAGCTTGCTTCTTGTTACCAAAGTAGCAGTTGCCATGGTAAATGCGAGGCACTTTCTACTGGAGGCATCACAAAGCTCTACCATACAGAACACTTTTACCAGCCAAGTCAAGCCAAGTTCTTCCTGTGTGTCTGCACTTTTCTCAGAACCATGGGAACATCTGCTCTCTGATCGCACTTCATCCCTTTAAATAGAATATGCCGTGGATGTGACGCGAGTTTTAAAATTAGGGATGTTTTTTAAAACTGTAAAATTCAGACCACCACACATTACATTTGGGTGTCATCAAAGATATTTTAAATGCATTCTTAAAAACAGAAAGTTTGGATGCAACAGACGTGTTTGCAAACTTGTGTGTCACAAGACATCAGGGAGCCTGATTTGGCACCGTAGACTCAGTGACAAATCCAGGTTTGTCTAATGGTAGTGTGTGAAACGAAAAATAGATTTTCCTATGCTCCCTCTAAGCTGTGGAGTCTTGTGAGCAAAAATTCTACTTTCTGAGCTACTGGCATTAAAGTTGTGATGCCATGTGATTTGACTACAGCATAAATTAGTTTGCGTTGGGGCCATCCTTCATGAACTAAGACAAAAATGTGTGAGCCGGAGGCTAAAAAAATTGTGAGCTAGCTCACCCTAACTCAGCTTAGAGGGAACACTAAATGCCACATTCTTTTCTTGCACTTTCAGGGGCTAACATGATTTGCCTATTGTCACCACTTAAAATGTGAGACCCAAGTCCTTGCCTCCATTTTCTCGGCAAGCAGAAACCCTTGAGTGGCTTCCACTGAACTGCTAATTCGGTCAATGGGGAACCTAGTATGCAGATGGAACTTTATTCCCTTCTCCCATAATATTGATCAAATTTTTATCCTTCTCTGAGGAGAACACAGTGACTGTGGGAGGTGGTGGATGCTCCTTCGCTGGACGTTTTCAAGCGGAGGCTGGATGACCATCTTTCGGGTATGTTTTAGGTATGTAGGGCTATCTTTCAGCTATGCTCCTGGAGAGTGCAGGGGGTTGGACTAGATGACCTGCAAGGTCCCTTCCAACTCTAACATTCTATGATTCTATGGTTCTTTCTCCTCCATTTTATTATCACAATAACCCTGTGAAGTAGGTTAGGTTGAATGACAAGATGTCATCCAGTGAGCAGAGAGGGGATTTGAACTCACATCTCTCCCGACTAGTCTTATTTCCCAAGAATTGATGCTGGAACAGTAGATCACAAAGAAAGGAACTGCTTTTAGAAAGAGACCATAGTCTTTAAAGTATCCTTTGTATCATGAGAATTTTGGAAATTTCATTAATTTGGGAAAGGATGGGAGGGAATATATTATGGTATAGTGGTTAGAGTGTTAGACTGGGATCGCAGGGACCCAGGTTCAAATCCCTGCCATGGAAGCTTGCTGGGTGACCTTGGGACAGTGGTATACTCTTTGTCTAATATGCCTTGAAGGTTTGCTGTGAGAATAAAACGGAGGAAAGGAGAATGATGTAAGTCGCTTTAAGTCTCAGTTGTGGGGAAAGGCAAGGTAGAATGAAGTAAATAATCCAAGGCTGAATAACTGGTTTTGTGCCTTCTCTGGGACACCAAGCAGTTATTTCTAAATGGTTGACAAGAGATTGCTGCAGTCACTAAGTATATTCAAATGGCGTTTCATCATTTTGTTAATTATAGAGATTTCTGTAATTGTCACAGATCAGCCAATATCATAATGCCCCTATATAAATCAATGGTGCTGCCTCATTTGGAATACTGTGTGCAGTTCTGGTCACCACACCTTAAAAAGGATATTATAGCTTTGGAAAAAGTGCAGAAAAGGGCAACTAGAATGATAAAAGGGTTGGAACACTTTCCCTATGAGGAAAGGTTAAAGTGCTTAGGGCTCCTTAGCTTGGAGAAATGATGGCTGAGGGGTGACATGATCAAGGTTTATAAGATTATGCATGGGATAGAGCAGGTAGAGAAAGAGGTACTTTTCTCCATTTCTCACAATACAAGAACTCGTGGGCACTCAATGAAATTGCTGAGCGGTCGGGTTAGAACGGATAAAAGGAAGTACTTCTGCACCCAAAGAGTGATTAACACATGGAATTCACTGCCACAGGAAGTGGCAGTGGCTACAAGCATGGACGGCTTCAAAAGGGAATTAGATAAGCATATGGAGCAGAGGTCCATCAGTGGCTATTAGCCACAAGGTATAGATAGGGACTCTGGGGCAAGTGATGCTCTGTCCTCTTGGTGCTTGGGGGGGGGGTCAACAGTGGGAGGGCTTCTAATGTCCTGGCCCCACTGGTGGACCTCCTGATGGCACCTTGTATTTCTGGCCACTGTGTGACACAGAGTGTTGGACTAGATGGGCCTTTGGCCTGATCCAACATTGGCGTCTCTTATGTTCTTATGTTAACGCCTACAGTGCTTATTGTTGTGTCTCAGCCTTCCAAATAAAATGAATGCTCTGCCGTGCTCACCATGATCAGGAGGGACCTAGTAAGTTCAGGGATGCAGGTTTCTGAGTCAAGATGATGCCATCACTTCTTGAGGCTACTGAAGAGAGCAATGATAGGTTTGGTGTGTGGCTGAAAATAAAAAGAAAGACCAAAGGGCACATGGAGAGGAAAGAATGCTGCTTCTGCTTGTCTGATCACTGTCAAACTAAAATTCTGCATGGGGACTTCAGTCATCACGGCATGGCTTCTTACTTGGTAGCGCTGCTGTTGTGGAAGAGATCCTCCTTCCTTGTGGAGATGCTGAAATGACTTACAGGAGAAGGAAGCTACCTTCCTACAGACCTCATCACTAGGAAGAAACACTAACACAAATCTTCTGTCTTACTCCCACCTGTTGCAGACAGCTCATTGCAACAGAAAATCATAGTGGAGAAACGCTGATCAGCAAACTGCATTCTGGGAATGACTGTGAGTTTGGGCCCCCATATATATGCTTGGAGACTTAGGAGGGCTGCCTGGAAAATTATTTGAGGAAAGTGACCCAGAGGAACCTGTTGCTTGGTTCTGGCACAAGAGTCCCATCGTGTTACAGTATACCCTCAGGCTTGTGGATTAGTTCTTTTTACAATACATTTCCATTTTGATATTTTTGGAATGTTGATAGAGGCTTGAGTTGATATTTGAAAATCACAGCATAATCCAGCTCTGTCTGCACACAGAGAACAGGGTATAGAATGGTTCTTTATATGAATGTTTCTGTTATGTATTCAGTTATTATGTGAAGTTAGGAACTGGGCTTCTATGAAGCCCTAGTATGCTGAGATGCGAGACCGGATTGGGCAATGCTGCAAATAGGCCAATCCGAAGAGACATTGACTTTCGGTGGGAACCAATTCCATTTGGTCCTAGGCAATGCATTTCCATTGGTTATTATCTATTCCAGAGGTGTGACTTTGCCAGTTCAAAACGTATAAAAGTTAGAAGACTTCGACAACATATTGAAAAGTTAGAAGGTTTTGTTGAATGTTGTCCTGTTATGTTATGAGCTGAATAAAGAAATTACTTGTTTAAGAGCTGCCTCGATCTCAGTTCATAATAGTTTCATAGCAAGAAACACAAGGATAAAATTAGGAAATCATAGGATAATTATGTTGTTCAGATCTGAAACCTACAGACTGCCAGTAGGAATGTATGTCTCTATACTTCTGTTAAATATCTTGCTTAAATTAAGTAATATTCTAGACAAAAGACTTCCAAGTTTATGTGTAAGTGAACAGCCTCAAATAAATCCTATCAGATTAAATACTTGGTGTTATAAAACTGCTAAACTGATATAACGGTAGAGTTTTTTTGGGAATTACTTTGTTGGAATTCTGGTCAGCATTTAAGTCATGCTTTTGGGACAAATTTATGCCAAATTATCTATTCTCTGCTCAATGTTAAATCAGCATTTGGGTATACAGGGCCATAATCTGGAAATTTGCCTACATTTGATTTAGAGACAGCCTTATTTTTGCTGAAATTTCAGGGCGAAAAACCCTTTAGAGGGGTGGTTTCAAAATGTACCCTTTCACTTCACATGTCTGTGAAAAGGAGATGGTTGAAGATATTTCCCATGATATGTTCAGACCACATTATTTCAGAGAATGATTTCCCATGTTCAGACCACATTATTTCAGAGAATGTATGGCCCAAATAGCAAGTCTAAAGCTCTATTTTATATCTATAGAAGATTTATATCCCACAATCAGGGCTACCAAACAGCTGTTTAAGTTGAAGGAAGGCTTCAAACTTTGCTGGGAGGAGCGGTAGGATACAGGCCACTGTTCTTTTGCTGCCACCAATATGTTTGTGGTTAACAGTTTGCAGAAAACTAATCAATAGCAGAAAACAGAAACAAAATGATATCCAAGCACAGTTTTGGCTACTATAATGTATGACGTACTCGCAGGCTTCATTGTCCTTAACTGTGGTACTACCTTTATCTTTTCCTCTCTTTTTTTTTGCTACAGCCAATGGTAGCAACAAATATTTGATTCTCCCAAGATTAAGAAGATACATTTAATTAGAAAAAGGGAATGAGGATTGCATGTGCCTGTTGGCTGTCTCCTGCACACACAAGAGTATTCATTCCCAAATGCTATTTGTTTTGTGATGAACAGCACATAACAATATTTTCCAAATATCATACCACAAGAGGGCAGGGTACATTCACAAATATTTTAAAAATAGTTTCATAAAATAAGCGTAAACCATTGTATAAGAGGGAGAAGTAATTTGTGTGAAAGGATTTATGAGGAAAGTACTAAAATCAGGAGCAAGCCACTCCCATTATATACACCACTTACAGCATGATCCTAAAAAGTTACACCTCTCTAAGTTCATTGAAATCAATGGGCCAAGAAGGAATAACTCTGCTTAGGATAAAATTTGAGTCCAGTGGTACTCTAAAGACCAACAATGTTGTCCAGAATATACTTTTGTGAGTCAAACCTTACTTTTAGTGGAAGCTTACTTTGCCTGACAAAAGGGCTATTGCACTCAAATGCTGTTCTACTGTTACGGACTAACACATCCACCACCTGAAACTCTGTATTTAGGATTGCACTGTTAGTCCCACTTTGTTTAACCTTCAGAATTACCCTAAGGCATATTATGCAGGGCTGCTCATGGTGTTAAGAAATTACAGCTGGTCCAGGAAACAGTAACCGTTTTGTCACTATGAAAATATCTTTTTTGTACCAAAAAATGTTTACTGACTTTACTTGGTTTCTAGGCACAACTTGAAGCACCAGTGCAGAGCTCTAAAAAGTTGCAGAAAGAAAGAGAAGGAGACTGGCCAGAGGTACAAGAGCTACTGGGAGGTTATACCCTTTCCCTCTCAGGAAGGAACACCAGTGAGTCGAGGAAAGATCAGCCTCCTCTCCCTAGTCTAAATGTTGCCTTGGCACTGTCAGATTACTCTCCTTCCTCTCCTTTCCCCATTGCTTCTTCTTCCCTGTGTCTTCACATTGTAGATCTAATGCTTGCTTGAGATTTGGAAACCGGAGTAAAATCAAGTAATGCTGTGGACTTTTAATCTCTGTTGTATACATCTTCTTAGACCATCTTTCCCCTTCCAAGAAGGCAGCTTTTTCATGCAGTGGCCAGTCTCCCCTGACCCCCTTCTCTGACCCCCTCCACTGAACTTCAGTACACCACCCTTTGTTTGCCTCTTCCTCCTAAAACAGCACAGATAGAACAAGCAATGACTGGTAGCATTCATGATGGTGCTACCCAGGCCTATAGCTATGGAGGGGCCCCCAGGGGCCCAGCCCCATCATGAATCAGTGAGGACCCACAAGGCATTGCTAGAAATAATTGTTTTAATTATCAGGGAGCACTGAGCAGGGCCCACCCCAGTGCCCGTCTGCCTGCGCCTGCTGCGAAGTCTAGTGCCCAACCGGAGCACCTAAGCTTTCCTGGAGGCATCAGGCAGAGCCCTCACAGGGCCTGGGGTGGTGCTCAGCAGGTGGTAGCAGCAGTGCAAGGCACAAGGCGAGGAGGGAGGGATGAAGCCATGGAGGTAGTGAGTGAGCGAGAGAGCCTGAGGGGCACTGCTCCCGCTCTGGCCCTGGCACCTGCCTCCTCCTCCTCCATGCTGGCTCCAGCATTCCCAGCAGCCAAGCTGGATGGAGGGCTGGCTGGCTGGTTGGGGAGAGCGCAGAGCAGCTGGCTGCAGAAAGATAGCTCAGCCGGATGGAGCCCAGCAGGCCACACAGCCAATGGAGGCACTTGGCACCCTGCTTGAGAAGGGGTGGCCAACAAGCCCACGGCCAAAGGAGAGCACCTCTAAGCAAATGCAGAAGGCTCTGCCATCAGGGACCTAACTGACCTGGGGTGCCTGGGCTAATTTCACGCCCTGATGCTGGTTGGATCCCACCCCAGGTGTTATCTCAGCAACAGAATCCACATGCGGGGAGGGACCTGCTTTTCTGCCCAGCTTGGGGATTCTAATGGTGCCTGGCCAGGGGAAACAGGATGTGGTCCTGGATCAGGAGGAGTCCACTAGATGCCCAGAAGGGCAATCTGCTGGCAGCTCCACACTTCGCTTGGCTAGTGCCTCTGTGTATTTGTGTATGTATGTGTGTGTGTGTAGATTCCTCCCTCATTTCTGCCCCACAAGACACTGTAGGATCATGGGAATGCTACAGCTAGTGTAAAGGTGTGTAAAAATACAGTTCATGTTTGAAGAACCACAATTAATTTTTTTAAAGGGAAAAAATGGCTGCCCCACAAGAAAAAAATTTGCCCCACAAACCAAAAAATCCTGGCTAATGGCCTGGTTCTATCTATTGAGAATACTGCAGTGAGTGTCAGGACACTTCTGATTGGCTGAAGCCCCTTCATAATCTTTTCCTCCTTCCTTCTGCCTCTGTAGGGCCAATAAGGGACATCATCAACATCAGCTTGGTCTCTGGTGTTCTGGGAGTGTGAGTGAGTGGCGAGAAATCAGAGAAGAGATGCTGCTATCTGCCTGGGTCTGTGAGTGGGCCTATCAGGAAAGGACTGGCTGGCCAGAGTAGGTGATACTCACAAGGTAGTGGCCATTCCAGGCGTGGAAAAGCTCCCCACCTGCCCGCCCTCTCTAGCGGACCATGTGGGATTAGCCAGTTGCTGGTCTCGGGGCTATGCAGGAATTTTTTGGGCTCCCTCAGATTAGCCAGGAGGGAACCTTTTTTCACCTGCTTCACATGGTCCAGGGT
>NW_015170900.1:126041-139135 GCF_001447785.1 Gekko japonicus | reverse complement strand
CCCCCATGCGCAAAGTTGAGGCCACGGTGCCACCGGCGCCGCGTTTTCTAAAACTCTGCCAGGGCCTGAGCAAGAGCTCCACGGCGGCCAGCAGCGCCCCGCAGCAGCCCATTGTGCCTCCCCGCACCCGGCCACAGTGCTGAGCGGCCGCCCAGCCAGAGAGCCACAGAAAAGCCCCGCGGCCCCAGGCCCCGCCCCCTTGCACCAGCCCCACCCCGGGGGACAACGGAGCTCGGGCTGCTGAGCCCCGCGCTCGCTTGCCCGCCGCGTGGAGGGAGCCTCACCCCAGCGGCGCCCCGGCTGGAGTGGGAGTCAAGGGTTTTTTTTGCCTCCAGCTGCAAGCTGTGCAGTGGGGCGGCCGGCCGGGAAGCAAGGCTCAGAGCACAAAAAAAGAAGACAGACACTCCTCTCCTTCAGGTTCCCAAAGCATCTGGGTGGGAGAAGGCAGCTCAGGACGGGCAGAGTCTGTCTGGGAAAGAACCCGAGCCTTCTCTTCCCCTCCCGTAGAGAGAGCGTGCCTTGGGAGGTGTGGGGGGGAGCCCGGCTCTGCTCTCTTCGCCGCCCCGGTGGAGCTCCGAGGCTGCTGCGGCTCCCGCTGCTTGCCTCTTTCCTTCCCAGGCTGCTCCCCCTTCGCCTTCCTTGGGCAGGCGGGCTCCCTCGCCGGCGCCCCCCCACTCCCTTCCTCCCATCTCCAGGCCCTGCTGGGAGGTTGGCACCTGCGCTTGCCTAGAGCGCAGGACAACCTCAGGCCGGCCCTGGTTACTCTCCCACTCACAACAAGGTCATTCTGCCCCCGGCGCCCCCCCACTCCCTTCCTCCCATCTCCAGGCCCTGCTGGGAGGTTGGCACCTGCGCTTGCCTAGAGCGCAGGACAACCTCGGGCCGGCCCTGGTTACTCTCCCACTCACAACAAGGTCATTCTGCCCACTCTGCACCTTCCACCATCCTCCAAGTTCCATTGATTACTTTCCCCCTAGTTTTACATTTCTAATCTCTTTTACAAGCGGCGTGAGTCTATCACTAGCCTCGGATCACTGATTTAAAAAAATTAAAATGAAGCATGAGGTTTCATTCCCTGCTGGTATTTACTTGAAACGGAGATCGGAGAGGAGGCAAATGGCAGCATCCCCAGTGAGAAAAAAAAAAGGATTTCAGTGCTTCAGGCAAACAAAGTAAATGTGGGAGGATCCTCAGTGTGGAATGAAACTGACATGAGATGTAAAGAGAGAGACTTGGATGTGACGCCTAAATCTTTGAAAACATTTTTTCTCTTTAATGCTTTAGTGAACAAAGGTTTTTTGAGGGGGACCATTTTGGCAGCCTCCAGAAGCCTAACATTAAAATGGCAGCTGAGCCACATAGACTTAAAAGTTGAAATTTATTCATTTGAAGGTAAAAGTGCAATCAGTGCAGGAAAGGCTTTTAAAAACTGCCAAGATCATGGCCAGTGTGCAGGATAAAATTAGAGCATCACAAAAAGAAAACCACGCAAATTTGCAAGGGAGGGTAGGGAAGTAGTGTTACTGTGTACAACTAGTGCATTGGCAAAGATACCATTTAAAAAAAAATTAGTGGCACAAGACTAAAAAAGCTCTCCAGAGCTTGTCAGAGGACTCCTCCCCCATACGAATTGCAGCCCTGTGCAAAGTGTGGTAGAGTTGCGGCCGACTTCGTACAGGTGCGCATGCGCACACACATATATTGCCAATTATCAAAGCTTGTAATGCCAGTGTCATTGGGTTCTGCCATACACTCTGTACACTCAATGTGTTTCCCCATATTATGAGACTGTGTGACTTGGCTGATAATACAGCACAGAATCCACTAGTGCTTGGCAATATGGAAAATAGGGCTTTGTAGCAGTTTGTCAGTTTCAAAATAGTTTTTTTCAGTTTCAACATCAGGTGTGTCCCCCCCCTTTGTTGGGTTTCTGTGTGTTCCCTTTCATTTAATGAACTAATGCTTAAAATGCATGTGCAAAAACTGAACCACAGGATTTAAATGGAAGGCGCTTGCTGGATTCTACTGCATAGCTGTAGTACGGCAATTGTGTAAATAAAAAAAATAACTTTGGATGCCACCCCCCACACATTACAAGTGATGTTCCCTGCTGGATTTAGAAAAGTGATTTATTTATTTTTACTGATAGCTGCAGAATAAATACACTGGAGGAAAAAGAATAGATGTGTAAGGCACACACAGAATCCAAAGTCAAATTTAAAAGCTTACTGCTTGGAAAATCTACAGTAAATTGTGCGTGCATAATATGCCTAAGAAAGAAATTAATTGCTGTTTGGCATTCACCCTGAAACTGCAAACACAGTAGTAAATTTTAAAATAATAAACCCAAATCCAAAAGAAACATCAGCTTTGTAAGTTTAGGCTTTTATAGTTCTATAATTCCAGCGACTATGTGACAAACTGGTTTAACGTGGCATGAGGTTTCATGGGCCATAGCCCACATTAGCAATTCTTCTTCCAAGCATCTAGGCAACAAAGTTAACCTTGACCAGCTAACCTGCCATGAGGGACTTTTCTTCTGTTTTAAGAAGTTTTTCTACTAATGTGTAGTGTTTACAACGTGTCGAAGGAACACAATTCTTAATTTACTACAGGCACGCACCATGCTGTTGTGGAAAGAAAATATTTCCTCTGTTGAATTCCTATTTACTTCCACTTAGTTCTGTTTTGTCATGATATAGTTCTCCTAATTTTCTTTCAAAGGTCTCAAGACTAATCCTGTTAGGTCATTTCAGAATTCACAGATGAGGCCCTGATAATAATGTGGTCTTGGAAACATCCTTCACGCTGACCTATGCCTAATGAGCAAAATACATCCAGATAACAAAACATCAGGATTACAAATCAGATTTGGGATGATTGTGGAACATTAGTGTTAATAACACTTTGGGTTTAGAAGACACTGAATTAAAGAACCTGAGAGGCTTTGGTCACTGCCTCCTTGGAGTTTTCCCCACTTAAGGGTCCTGTTCTTTGCCACAGAATGAGATGATCACACGCAAGTGCACTGCTGGTGAGTACAGGGATTGCACCCAATTATACTTCTCATAGTTCTATAATTTCTGTAGAGCTGGTAACTGCAATTATGGATGGCTCCCTACCAGTTTTGTAAAGAGGTAGCCAGAATAATCCAGTTGAAAAGTCAGATGGCAGCATCACTGGCAACTTGACTTCTTTGCCCCAGTCTTCTAAACCTATTTAGAGCAGGCATGCACCAAATTGTTGTTTGTATTCATTTTAAGTTTACTTTCTTCTTCCGTAATTGCATTTCTTGATTATTACATGGGCTCATTTCCTTTATTTTCATTTTCTAGTTTCAGTAGGAAACATATTTGTGGCCATAACTCTACCCCCCATCCCCCCATCCCTCATTGTGTGTGTGTGTGTGTGTGTGTGTGTGTGTGAATCATGCCTGCCAAATTTCAGATATTTAGGAGAAAGTGTTTCCCAGTTTTATAGGCAATCAACACGGCTGCTCACAGATCCAAGCACATGGACATTCTGGCATCTCCAAACATCAGGCGGCATTGCAGAGCTACTGCTTAGGAGTCTGAAGAGAGGCGGGCAGGATAACAGTGCAGAGGCAGAATTTTTACACAACCTCCTCCTCCTCCAAAAGTGTCTGGCAGCAATATAGATGAGATCCAAAAATCCTCCCTGACAATGAAATGATTGGCAGAAATGCCTTGGAAGAAGCCTATCAGAACAATCCTCTTTGCCAACAGTACTCTCTGCTGGTGTTAATGTTCCTGTCACTTACATGATCTGCTGATCCAATCTCTTCTTTCCCAATGTCTTTCTCAAACTAAAGGGACATGATACCAAGGAGCGAAAACCTCCCTTGGGACCTTTTTTTTTTTTTTGGGGGGGGGAGGGATTTTGTGCAATATAATCAGCCAGCTTGGTGTAGTGGTTAAGAGCAGTGGACTTTAATCTGGAGAACCAGGTTGGATTCCCCGTTCCTCCACATGAAGCCATCTAGGTGATCTTGGGTCAGTCACAGTTCTCTCAGAGATCTCTCAGCCCCACCTACCTCACAGGGTACCTGTTGTGGGGAGAGAAAGGGAAGGCGATTGTAAGCTGCTCCAAGACTCCTTTGGGTAGTGATAAGTGAAGCATAAAACCAATTCTTCTTCTTCTTCTAATCATATCAGAGAATGGGGTATTTTCCACTTGAGTTTTGTAGTTAACATTGGACTGCAGATCCCTACTATTTGAACAGTATATCTACAGATTACCATCACTATTCTGTAAACCAGTAGACTCCCAGTGTGATCATAAGCAGAGTTACATGCTTTTATGCCCACTGAAGTCAATGGGCATAGTAAAGCACAACTCTGCATAAAACTGCATTGCCATTGTATGTCTATGGTAATTTTGGATTCCCCCCCCCCTAAAGCTGCATTAAGATCAGGCTTACCTGTAATGTAAAACGTATTGCAATTTACAAGTACTTCATCTAGTTTTTAAAACATCTATAAAATGCTATCGGATAAGCAGCAGACTTTTAGGAAACACATGCTTTGCTCCTATGTACACAGGATATAGTACAAAAGGGTATTAAAACAATTGAGACATATTTGAGGTTTGAGACTTTCAGTAATGATCACACAATGAATCATACATTATTTTGAGAGAAATAATATTGCCTGGGTTGCTATTTCTAGTTTGTCTCAATACACGTTAGAATTATACATTTCTGTTAAAATGATGAAGGCAACTATACAAGATGGGTATAAAACTATCTTGCAAGCATTAGGGTGAAACCAGACCTATCACACCAAAATAATCTTAATTACAGTTGTACTCTAATGGGAGGAAATTGGTTAAATGTTATAACTGGTTATTTGTCATCCTACACTAGTTATTTATCATCCCTTTTCATTTGTAGATTTGTTGTTTTGCAACAGCTTTACAAAGAAACAACAGCTCTGGAAATCTAGATCTGTATAATATATTTCTTTTCTCATTTTAGGTGCTAAGTAAAATGCTAAGCATTCATTTCATTCTCATGACTTAGCAATGGCTTCTGGATTTAAAGTTAAATCAGCCTATCAGATTTGACCCACTGGCTGCATATGTCCAGGCAAATGAGGTAACCCAAAATCCAGGCAAATTCAGAGGAGAAAATGAGGGTCTTGTTTAAATGGTTGGTGCTCCAGATCACAATTCACTGTAGGCAAATACCCTGTATAAGAAAATGCTTCATTCTAAAAAATAGTGTGTGATACATGTGTGCCTATCACATCCAGCCAGCCATATATATTGTTGTGCGTATGTACATATACAAGTACACTTAAAGATTCTTCAAAATCAAATGCTGATCATGAAGAATCATGTAGAAAATAATGAAGTGGCCATGTAGGCCGTAAATATCCTCCCTCAACGTGAAGTAAATGTTCTTGGTTTGCTTTCATCTCAATCAGGGATTTTGAGATCTTTGCAAAAAATGTGATTGGCATCCTAGTTTGAAAGCCAGTTTTGTGCCATTTCAAACACCTTGGCAGTTTGCTCTTAATTTGAAAAGAACAGCAATGTCATAGGGTTGCAAAGTGTTACCTTCCTCCGCAGCGGGGGACTCCCGGGCCAATCACGGAGCCAATCACACGCTGCATCCACATCCATATCCAATCACACGCTGCATCCACATCACCAGGAAGTGACGTGACGCCATAGAGTTTTCCCTCGGATGACCGTGGCCCCGCCCCCAACGTGCCCGGCGTCATCACGTCACTTCCTGGTGATGTGCACGTCATGGCGGAGTTCCCCCCGGGGCCCGATCTGGCGGTGGCGGGGAACGGGCCTCTGGGGCAGGGTTTTCCCCGCCCCCTGGGGGGACTTGGCAAGCCTAGTCATAGTTTGTATCTGCACAGTAGAGGCCTTCATCATGGTGGCTGGCCAGACCCCAGCTGTTAGTGCATACTCACAATTTACTGGCTTGCCTGAATTATGCAGGCCCAGGTTCATCACAAGCAGATCAAGCACCATTTAAAATTAACTATGTGAGCTTGAGAAAACAAGACTCACTGGAAAATATAATATTGCTGGGGAAAGTTGAAGGCAGTAGGAGAAGAGGAAGACACAACATTAGATGGATTGACTCCATCAAGGAAGCCACTGCCTGAACAAGGCTGTTAGTGATAGGATGTTTTGGAGGTCATTAATTCATAGGGTCATCATAAATCGAAAGCAACTTGACAGTGTATAACACATGTTAGCATGTACTGGCTGTTTTTGCACCTGCATAGCTGCTGGTCAACAGAGTTATCATGCTGCTATCTGCTCAGAACTGCCTGGATCAAACTAAAATTCCCGGGCAACAGCGTGAAAATGAGTAAATTTAACTAATGCATACCAGCATGATTTCTCAGGCCTTTGGGAGTCAGGCAGGGACATAAAATGGACCACTCTTTGGAGAAGTAGGATTGAGATAACCCAGAAAACTACTCTTCTGTGTAAAGTGATCCCCCCCCCCATTGGGAGGAGTACCATTGTGATATTTGTGGTTAGAAAAGCTCCAACAATTGCCAGTTTAGTTCACATCCACTTCACCAATTTTTGTGGCTGTTTGGCAGGCTTCTGCAGCATTTTCCTTCCTAACAATGTAGTACAGTGCAACTGGCTTTTCATCCTTGCATGTTTTTATATAGCCTGATCGGGTTCTACTACCCCAACATCCTTGCTGTTCCATTGCTCCAGTGGGTAGAAGTTAAAATATAAATACTTAAACCAGTCGCAAATCTTATAAATCAGTCAGGAATATATGCTGTATTTGTTTTTTGTTTTTTAAATTGTACAGCTGGTGTTTGTCTAAGTAGACCTTAGCAGCATGGCGTTGTGGTTAAGAGCAGTGGTCTCTAATCTGGAGAATGAGGTTTGATTCCCCGCTCCTCCACATGAAGCCTGCTGGGTAACCTTTGGCCAGTCACAGTTCTCTCAGAACTCTCTCAGCCCCACCTACCTCACAAGGTGCCTGTTGTGGGGAGAGGAAGGGAAGGTGATTATAAGCCAATTTGAGACTTGAGCAGGGTATAAAAACCTGCTGTTCTTCTTCTCATCAACATTACTGTTTGGATCAGCAGCATTTAATTCATGTACAGTTCTGAAAACTCTCTCAGCCCCACCTACCTCACAAGGTGCCTGTTGTGGGGAGAGGAAGGGAAGATGATTGTAGGCCAATTTGAGACTTGGGCAGGGTATAAAAACCTGCTCTTCTTCTTCTTATCAACATTAATGTTTGGATCAGCAGCATTTTAATTCATGTACAGTTAGTTGATGCAAATACCTGTTTGGCAGGTGATTGAGTTATTTGGTGCCAAACCAAACACACTAGGTGACTGGCTCATACCTGATTGACACAATCAAACACTGTACATTCAGACGCTGAACACATCTGTAGCAAAATCTGTGGCTTCCCTATTTGCAATCTGGGCCTGATAAGCATCAAATTAACCAGGCAAAATAGGCAAGGCTGGAACAGAAGCACAAGCTCATTATCCCCCCCCCCCAATGTATGACATATAACGAAGATAATGGGTAAAAGTGGGGAATAGAGAGTGGGAAGAACAAGTCTACAACATTTCCAATCCAGTTCTGTATCTACAAAAAGCAATTGGGGAGGGGACCTGTTCATAATTTGTAGACAAAGCACAAGCCCATTATCCCCCCCCCCAAATGTATGGCATATAACGAAGATAATGGGTAAAAGTGGGGAATAGAGAGTGGGAAGAACAAGTCTACATTTCCAATCCAGTTCTGAATCTACAAAAAGCAATTGGGGAGGGGAGGTTTCAAGGGACCTGTTCATAATTTGTAGACGAATGGATATTAGAACAGAGGGTTGATTGGACATTCTTGATTTCAGTAGAACAATTGACAAGCACGACTGGCATGATCACAGTTTTTGTTGTGCTTGCGCATCTTGCACATTTCCTCCCTGCCCTGCCATTGTACACAACAAAAGTATCATGGTTAGGAGCTTTGAATTAAACTCCGTTTTGTCAATACATCTGTATTCAGGTGCCCAGGCCAGCGTTCTAGACTCCTTGTTTAATTTCAGTGAAAATCTCAGTTCATGAGAAGGAGAAACAAACCCAAATAGTATCACCATTCTTCAAGCCTTGGTTTCTCTCAGGAAAAGGTGCAGGAGGGAGGAGGGCCCTTTTCATGACTATTTTTACCTTTGAGGGAGGACTGATTGGAACCATGCCTGGAAGCAACCACCAGGTGACTTTCTACTATATGAATCGGTTCTTAGCCTTTTGGTTAAGAGCAAGTGTGTGTGTACTACTATATGATTTGCATGACTCACCCAGGCCTGGCTTCTTGCTACTGTTCAACAGCAGCCCCTCCACAACCCCCACAAACAGTATTGTGTAGTGGTTAGAGTTTCAGACCAGGATCTGAAAGACCCAGGCTTGTATCACCACTCTGCTGTGAAATCTCACTGAGTGACCTTGGTAGGGTTGCATCAGAAGTCTGGGGGGCGGCACTGGCATGATATCATTTCTGAAGAAAACCTGGAAATTATGTGATACCTCTCTAGGAATCACTGGGAATTCTATGGTAAAACCATAGAGCTTCTGGTGATTCCTAGAGAGGACTGACATCACTTCTGAGTTTTCCCTGGAAGTGATGTCATGCAGCTGGCCTGATGGCAATTTTTTTGTTTACTTTTCTCCAGTGCCATTCTCATGGCAGGAGACCTGGCAACCCTTGGGCCAGTTACACATTCTCACCCTAACTTACTTTACAGGGAGCCAGCATGGTGTAGTAGTTAAGAGCGACAGACTCTAATCTGATGAACCAGGTTTGATTCTGCCTTCCTCCACTTGAAGCAAAGCTGGGTGACCCAGGGTGAGTCACAACTCTCCCAGCCCCCCCAAGTAAGCCTAGCTCATTGTATGATGCTAAAAAAGAGCTTCAGGCTGGCAGACAATTCTAGGATCTCTTGGCTATACTACACACTATGCCATACAATAATAATTTAATTTTTTTTTACCTCACTGGAAGTCGGCAACCTACCCCAGCATGAAATTCCTCACATTCCCAGATAATTTATTATGTGAATATAGCAGCAAGCTTTACACATCACATTAAAAAACCCTTGAAAATCACATCACATATCTCCACTTCTCACAACAGTCCAGAAACGGATGACTATATAAAGTAACAGAATCCTGTGAGGATTGTCAATATAAACACTTTTAAATCCATGTCATGAAAACTTTTTAGTCTGTCAGAAAATATGTTGACATGATCTGGGAAGACATTTTGCTTGGAAGTAATTGTCCAAGAATGCTTGATCACGCGCACAGATTGTGAATTGGCACATACTTCCACTGACCTCTTAACAAATGAGCAAAATCACAACCCAGCTTGTTTCAACGCATTTCCTGGTATACCAAAAGCACTGTGTGAATCACTCTTAGCAAATGTGCAGCATGAGAGATTTATTTTTATCCTAGGACAAGGGATGAGGACTCTTTCTGATGTCCTCTGTGCCTGTCTGTATAGATTTGAGTTTGGTTCAGTATTCTGGGCTGAGTAAACAAGTGTCATGGGAGGTATGTAGTTATTTCTCAGACAGAAGCGCAGCTGTCAACATTGAACAGATTGAAAAGAAAATGTTTTAGTGATGCTCTTTAGTTAGAGAAAGAGCAGGGCTGGCTGAATTTTGAAAAGAAAGTTTTGTTTTATCCATGACACTTGAAGCTCTTTTACTGAGAGGAATAAACACCTCATGGAAAGTTAATACAACTTCAGGATCCTGGTGCCTCAGAAACTTCAGACTGTGGCAGTCATAAAATGGCATCAGAAAGACAAAGGTCCAACATAAGAAGGAATAACAAGCACTGGGCAACCAGAATCAGAAGAAACCAAAGTAGCAAAATCTATCGGTATTGCTCTCTGGATAAAGCTATGCCCAGTTAATAGCTGTCTTCTTGTCTTCTCTACTAAGCATGTAACTTGATAGTGAAGTGTGTCCCCAGGAGATTTTTAGTTGCTTTTATTGGTACAGATAGGATGTAAAAATAATCCTTCCCCAAATTATCTCAGTGGAGTCAGTGAATCTGAGAAGTATTAAGAATTTTCTATATGTCTTCATCAAAAATAACAATATCCTTTTTTTCCTAGTTATCACTTATTTAGAAGACAAGTCATCAACACTGGCTTTCTTAGGTTTCTTTAAAAAAATCCTGAATGCCAGCAACATAATTTCATGAGGAAATGTGGGAAGTTTTCCACATACATAGATTTTTGTTTCTTCTTGGATATGAGAGGTTGGCAAATAGGGGATAGAGAGAAAAAGAAAATACATATAGAGACAAGAGCTCTAAAAGGAACAGTAAAAATGATACTTCTTACCTACCTATCTAGTCAAAAGTCCTTTTCAGATCCTACTCTCTTAAAAAAATCAAATTAGGAGCTAAATTAATGACGCTAATGCTAGGAGAAGACAGTGATAGTTTTCCTCAGTGAGCTGGGACTACTGAGGTCAGGGGAGGGGACAAGCACAAAGGAACAAGAAGCTAAAAATAGATGAGACAGATAGTGGGAGACAATTATGATCCTGTTGATTCCAGTGGGACAGCTAGAACATTTTAAACCAAGAACATTTTAAACCAAACTAGTTCAGTTGTGTCTGGAGATGAATAAGATCATGGGACTTACTTTTGTTCATTGTCACTCACAACCAGGTATACTTTTGTTGTCTCTTCTAAGAACCTTGTTTACAGGCAGACAAACCAGGAGGCAATTGTAGAAGGTTTGTTGTGGAAAATCCAAACAGTGGTTACACATCTGTATTTCATAAAAGTTTAGGCCACAATACATGCAGTCTTTAGTTTCCCGTCTACCCCTCTGTTTTAGGGTTAGAATTTATCATTATCCTTTAAACATCATATACATGATAGCATTCTAATATTTCTGAGCATATTATTTGATACTGCATCTTTCTAATAATATGCCTTTAACCTCCTGTTAGAGTCTTTTAACTGGCCACCTGTTTTAGATCAGAATCCCAACATCTACCAACATCTGTAGTACTGGATGTTTTTCATAGCTGAGGATCAAAACATACCACAACATACTGGCTGGTGTACACAAAGACTTAGTTACAGAAATGGAGCACATTGTCACAAGCATTTGAAAGTAATTTGGCAAGCTTTGATGGGCTTTGTTTCTTCTGATTTGTGCTAGTAACTTGGAGAAATTTGGAATGGGTTATTAAATCATTCTTATGGTAATGTACTCTAGGTGGTCCTGTGATGCTGAAAGTTGATGTGTTTGATCCCTGAAAAGCACAGCATGCAAGAACACACACAAAACCAGGAGAGAAAGCTGCTGCTGCTTATTTCTTTTCATCAGGTGGGATAGTCAGGGATTTCTAAATTACTCCACTTCTCCTGTGCTCTTGGCAGGCAGGGGGGGGGGAGAGTAAACCACCTCAGTAATCAATATGTTAAAAAAATCCGGAATGGACAGGCAGAGCTGCTGCAACTGATATTTATTAAAGCTTTTGATAGATAATGTTGTGCTCTTTCTCTCAAACATAATAGTTCAGAATCAGTAAAGCTATGTTATCACATTGAAATTCTTTCCAGGCAGTACTTTCTAACAAAATTCAAAGTACTACAGAGGCTCGATTGCACAGAAGACTAAGAAACTTTAGTGGGTAAGAACAAAATCTACTAAAGGACCAAACCCCAGATTTACACAACCTGAGTCACTAAGAGCACAGTCAGGAGAACAAAATTTGAGTCCAGGCAGGCACCTTTAAGACCAGCAAAGTTTTATTCAAGGTATAAGCTTTCATGTGCATGCACACTTCTTCAGATACATTGAAATGGAAGTTATCAGTCCATATATATAGGTAGAGGGTGTACAGCAATTAGCATACAATGGCCCCGGTCACACGGGCTGGATAATGCGGGTGGCAGGCAGGGCTTTTTGCGCTGCCGCAATTAGAGCCGCCATAACACAATCCCACATGTTGGCAGCATGCCACGGTTCCTTCCCTCCATGCCTGCGCATCAATGAGGGACTGGAGGGAAAAGCCGTGGCTGGCGTGACCACACCAAGGGACTCCGGAGGCAGCCCGTGGCAAACTGGTTGCTAGTACCTTTGAGCAGATAGTTTTTAATCGCACATTTTCGGCGGTATGCCATGGGTTTGCCACTTCCCAGATGTTGTGGTGTGATTGCGCCCAGATAATCCGCCATGCAATCGTCGCTCTCCCGCGGCAAATCCTCCGTGTGAACAGGGCCAACATAATGAAGATGTTTAACAGATGCAAGGACCAAACAGGAATAACAAGCTTAGTTTATATGGTCACCATCTGACTGCATCCAGTTCTGGAGGGAAAACACAGTGAAGCAAATAAATAGATCAAAACTGGAGACTGATGTGTAAAAGGTAAGAAATCTCGAGCAGAGTTAGACCATGCTAAGTTTATTGAAGACAATGGGCTTCTGTCAGTGTAACTTTGATTAACTATTACAAATGACAAATGTGAACTTGGACCTGTGGAGTGGGGATCGGGTCTGTGAGTGGATTTGGGGTTGGGCTGTGGCTCAGTGGTAGAGGATTTGCCTACCATGCAGAAAATCCCAGGTTCAGTCCCTTGCATCTCCAGTTAAAAGGATCCAGGAGAACTTAGAAAGCTACTGCCAGTCTGAGTAGACAATACTGAGCTTGGCAGCCCAATGGTCTGAATCAGTATAAGGCAGCTTCATATGTTCATGTAATGGCAGGGGCTTCCCATTAGAGACATATATAATTAAATACCCAAGCTAAATATATACACAGAAAACACGGTTGCAGGTCATTATTACCATGATGTTCCAGAACTGTATTAGGAATCCAGGATTCTTAGTGAAATGAAACTACCTTCACCGGAGAAATCCATGTTTTTGGATTTGTATGTTGCTAACAGGCAGCATTGCCTCATGTTCTTCCTTGATTCTACTGATTTCTTGAGCAATGAAATTCCAATCACATCCTTACAAAGAAGAAGCACAATGCACTTCCAGCCATGCACTCTTGGAGACAAACCACAGAAAGCCACAGTT
>NW_015170900.1:125311-125996 GCF_001447785.1 Gekko japonicus | reverse complement strand
CTTTCCCTCTCCTTTTGGGTGTGTGTGGAGTCCTTCTGTTCTTTTGTGGCTAGATAAATAGAGAGCTGATGCAGGATGTACTAAAATGAAGGAGAAGAATGCCCTCTGGGAACAGTCAGAGATGCCTGAAGGACCATTGACTATAATGAAGCCGGGAATGCCAATTGCCTTGCATGGACTTCATTGCAATACATTACAACAAACAGAGGTTCCATTAAATATGAGGAATGAATTTAGAGAGATGTGCCCTGGGTCTGGAATTACAGCAGTCTTCCCTCTAAGCTGTGCATGTGAGTGGCCACTCACTCAGCAGCAATCTTGCACTGCCCATTGCTCATTTTACAGCTATACTCTGCTCAGAATGTGAACTGCTCCACTCAGTAGGAGAAAAAAATTAGAGGGAACATTGTCCCAGAGTGGAATGGTGGTACCTGGTCCTAGATAGACTTCTCTGGGAGTGGAATGACAGCTACCAGAGTAAAGTGATGGTCCCTGGGGGTAGCATAGTGTTCTATAACTGGAATACCCTAGAGAGGAATAATGGCTCCTGGGGCTGGAATCAGTAGTCTGCAGCTGTAATGATAGGCCCAGGGCAGTTTTCTTATAATCAGTTCCACATTTTCATTGCACCTTTTTGTGTGCTGTAATATATTTCAAAGGAGCCTGTGCAAATCACTTGGCATTC
>NW_015170900.1:54806-125253 GCF_001447785.1 Gekko japonicus | reverse complement strand
TCCTGTCATACAGGGGGGAAAGCCACACTTGCCCAGCCAGGATGTGCTCAAAACAGGCAAGGTGGGGTGCAGGCTCTGGGTTAAATAATGGAGTTTGGCAGCCAGGTGATGTCTGTTGTGTCAATAAATTTTGTCTTGGGGAGAGAGCAACCCAGGTGGTAGCTGCAGCTGAGACATGGCTCCAGGACACTTCCAGGTCAGGTGAAAGGGTGGATGGGAGCAGCCAGCTGTAGGTGAGTATTGGAAAGGTAGCCTGTTTAAGGAGGAACAGCAGTAGGTTCTCGAGCATGGATTACCAGACTGTGTGTAAGAGTGGAAGGTACAGAAGGGAAAACAAAACCTCTCCCTTCTCCAATCTGAGGCCTTATAAGTCCTCCACTGTGAGGAAGGTCATGGGAGAAGAAAGGTAATGTGGCCTGGACGAGGGGGAATGTCAACAATGTACATGAATTTTACATGCATTCAGTTTAATATATGATCGGGACTAATATCTTTTGACAAGAGAAACTCACATGTGGCAAAATATTTCTCCTTCCAAATGGGCACAACCTGTATTGTTATGGTTTTGCACACAAAGGCAGAATTTCCCATAGGCTTTTAGAGATAATCTTTCCATCCTCATCTGATCTAGTGTTCAGTCACATGCTTGGCTATTCCTGATAATGTGGATATTTCTTTCTCACACATGGCTTTATCCAGCATTTCTATTGCTCTCTACCCCAAAGTACACAGGATATTCTCCCCAAAGTTCACAAAGGCTGTGTGCGAAGGTTCAGGGGAAGGATTGGCTGCTGGATAACTATAGATGAAGTATGGAAGGACCTCACATTATCAGAAAATGGCTTTCTTTCTTTTTTACCCGCATGGGAGAGGAAGGATTTGATGCCTTTATGAAATTTGATGCATGCTAATTTTTAAAAAGTTAACCATTCGTCAATTTATGAAATCCCCATGAAAATTTGTTTGATCAATTCAGCCTTAATTCTGTTTTCTGTCATGCTTTATGAAATACTTCCAGATCTGGAAGCCTGCATTGTCAGGAAATACTTTAAACTTTACTGCAGCTCTGAGTCTTAGTGGCACTGTATGAGAGAATCCGAGCTTGCAGCTGTGTTTTTGTTCCTTTTATCTCTTTCCAAATGGCACATTTCTCTTCCCATCTGCTCAGTGAGGGGCAGTTTGAAGAAATATGACAAAGTTAGCCATTAGTAAATAGCTTTGACTACACTTGAACAATAAATATCTTCAGACACCAGCAGGTCTCATGTAACAGGCTTATCATGGTAGCAAATAGGGTTTCCAGGATTGGGCAAGTACAGAAGTGCTGTTTACCTAAAATCCCAGTTATCATCTTCTCACTATTATCTGACATTGTACAAGGGCAGGAGCTGTTCCTGGCCTACTAAGGCCAAAGACCACTTTTGATTATGCATCACAATTACTGGTGTCATTGAAGATGCAGGCAATACTTGCAGACCAATAAATACCCATGAGTTCAAGGAGATTAGGCAGGATATAAGTATTTTAAATAACATAAAATAAATGAAATAAATGAAATAAATGAAAAGGCCCTATTGTGGCCTTTTTTCAAATTGATAGGTCCTTAAGGTCATAGAATCATAGAATCACAGAGTTGGAAGGGGCCATACAGACCATCTAGTCGAACCCACTGCCCCAATGCAGGACCAGCCTAAAGCATCTCTGACAAATATTTGTCCAGCCTCTTCTATCTTACAGGCTTCTGTGCTTCTGACAAAAGAAGGCTTTATCCTATATAGACCTCCCCAAAATCTTAGATAACATTGTTGAAGGTGGAACCACACTTGCTGTTATGGCAAATGGTCGCAAGGACTATGATTATATTGATGGTGGTAGCACAAATTTTGGAGTTTCAAAAAGGTTAACCTTGCAGCTCATTGATGTCTTTCAGAAGGATGGCAAAAGCTGCCATGTTTAGGAGAGACTTTTTCCTTCATAATTTTCATGCTGGTGTTTTCCCTGTTTTCATACTATTTTAAAACTGAGCTGAAAATCAAGTCCTTTAATGGAACAGTTAGACTAAGTCTGCTTTTGTGTTTTTGTACCATTTGGCTTTTGTATAATTTTATTCAGGGCTCTAGTCGGGGGGGGAGCTCTCAGGTACGGAGCTCCGGAAGAGAACCTCTAGGGGGCGGGGCGGTCACGTGGTGAAGCCCCGCCCCCTTCTTTACCCCGCCCTCTGCTTCGATCCTCATTCCGTTTGGGAATGAGGATGAAGCAGGAGGGTAAGTAGCCGGGCCTTCTGACACACTTCCGGTGATGTCAGGGGGTGTGGCCTTCTGTCACTTCCGGTGATGTCAGGGGGCGTGGCATATGCAAATAAGTTATGCTAATGAGTTATGCTAATGAGCTCCGGCAGCTCTTTTTCTACAACAAGACCCCTGATTTTAGTGCACTTTTCGATATGTTTTGAGATGCTTCAAAAACAGTTAGAAAGCCAGATATAAATCTCTAAGAGATGGCAGAAATGGTTTTCATCTGTGCTACAAAGAAGACTGAAATGTCAAATGCAGATTATTTTCCCCTGTGGCCTTTAAAAAAATTATATACCCTCAATAGGATTTTCTGACATTAAGAGAGTGTGGTGGGAACACTGGATTGGTTTGGCATGAGAGCCTGTGTGAAATCTTATCACACAATAGTCTACTGTTACAAGAGCAGGTTGAGGTCTGAACTCAATTGTTCTTACCTATATTCCTTCTACTATTATATATGGACAAGACTAGAACATATTAATATAGGTCTTCTGAAGGGATCTGGCCTGTCCACTCGTGCAGAAGAACTGTCAGAGATATGTTCAAGGAGATCTCAATCTCCAGCCTTGTACATTAACCACTAGCCGACAGAGGATCAGTTTAAACTTGTTTGGTTTCCACAATACTATGGTAACCAATCAACAGTTTTTGCTTTATTTGTAATGCAAACATGACAATAATGTAAGATAATGACTTAATGAAAAACATTCTCCAAATCAACTGGGTACCAAATTAATTATTCCATATAAACATATCAATATGGCTCTCTGACCAGGGACTTTGGTAGGTGGACATGGTCACCTTACCATCTTTTTGTGAGATCTTAGAGATTCTCCCCAACCCCATATGGACATCCTCAGGAGGCGTAAAAAAAAGAAACACATGTGACTTGTGTTTCATCCCTTCTCCTCCATCCTTCCCGAGTAACTGTCCATGGTCTCTGTGCTGCTATGTTTCCTACTGTGAGTGGAAAACAACTTCGTCAGTCAATCATATGAGTTTAAGTAATTTTTTGGGAACCACTAAATACAGACAGGATATGTATCAGGAAATTCCCAAACTGAATTTTGCTTCCCCTTGAACTCACTATATAGCTTTAGGCAAGCACCAGTCTCCCAACCTCAGTTCTCCATTTGCACAATGTGGACAATACCGCCATACCATACAAGGTTATTTTATCTAGCACTAGAAAGTATTAAAAGTGCCATATAAATGCTAAATACTACTTTTATTATATTTGGGAAATTATGGATAGCTAAGACTGTTTTAAGAAGCAAGGCACTTTGGCAGCAACCCTTAGAAGTTACATGTTTGTTTACACTTTGAATTTTTGTGTGTGACATTCTCCTGAAAATACACTGAAACGGGGCACCAGTACGCATAGTTCTCCATTTGCACAATGTGGACAATACCGCTATACCATACAAGGTTATTTTATCTAGCACTAGAAAGTATTAAAAGTGCCATATAAATGCTAAATACTACTTTTATTATATTTGGGAAATGATGGATAGCTAATACTTTTTTATGAAGCAAGGCACTTTAGCAGCAACCTGTAGAAGTTACATGTTTGTTTATACTTTGAATTTTTTTGTGACATTCTCCTGAAAATGCACCATGATGATACACTGAAACAGGGCACCAGTATGCACTCCAGTCCCATAGATTTCAGTGAGACACACTCAAGAACATAACATGTAAATAAAAAGGGTTGTCTGTAGTTTGTAAAACTTATTAGGATCTAGGTCCAGCATTTCATCACAGAAAATAATTTTAATTTCAGTAAGTTTATTGTAATAAATTAAGGCTGAGAACAAACACATACATATATGCTTTCACTTATTTCCTTGTTTTCACTTTTTATTACAAACCTTATAGCTAGTATGTCAAATAGCCCTATAGATTCAGGATATAAAAATAGGCCCATGAAAAACTGAAGATATCTGTAGGGACTACCATTATGCTTTCTTGTTCTAATAATTATAGCTTTACTGATGTGGTAATTACTTTTTAGGTAAGACAAATCTCCTGCTTGTGGCACTGAACAGATATAAAATCCCACAGCCAGTTAACACCCTATAATGTCAGAAGAAAATAATTCTACTTGGCCTCAGAAAGTACAGATTTGGGGCCCCTGATTAATTCTTCTTCATTTGAATTCAATGAAATTATCTTTTTTAACTTTTACATTGTTTTGTCCTATTTACTAAAGTTAACTCCAAATCTGCAAATTTGTTTCCTAGATGAATTAATCCAACTTGGTGTTGGTGAGATAAGCACAATTGCATTTTCCTAACAGGCAAACATGTTTCCCCCCATTATAAATAAAGCATTATCCCTTAGTCTTCCATTCTAGATTGTACATACCACATGATTCTCCAATGGCAGGTTTCAAGTACTGTGTACATTTCACTAAACCAAATGTAGAAGTTAATGCATGATTCAACCACTATTGTTACCTGTTACATACACATTTTGATCCTAGATGGACAGGTACAAGAAAAAGTCTTAGTTAAGTATTTGTTGCTCTGGCCTGGATAGTCCAGGGTAGCTTGTCAGATCTCAGAAGCTAAGTAGGATTGGCCCTGGCCAGTATTTGGATGGGAGACCACCAAGGAATATAAGGGTTGCTACACAGTGGCTCTTGCCTTGAAATGTGACTTAGTGGCATTTAAGTTGTATGTGACTTGGTGGCGAAAAGGTATTTTTTATATTTCCCTCCTTAAAGTCAAGATGTCTCCTCTAAATTAACCACTGAATTAGGAGAAGCTGGGTTTTGTTGCTGCTACACTGTACAATAGCTTCTACCCTCTTTTAATGCCTGCAGTGACAAGTGAGAACACTGGGAAGAAAACTTGTAGGTTTAAATTCTAGAACTTGTCTCTACAGAAAAAACTTTTCCCCTGCAATGGCCAAAGGGTTGAAGGAACATAATACCCATTTAGCCATAAATCTCACCATTGCTCTCTACAGAAAACCATGGCCTTCAGGAAGATCTAAATAAACCTGAGTCATGAGTAATCCTTTTTCTGAATGCTGAGAATGCAAATATTATGTACCTATCTGGAATTAGAAGAAGAAGAGGAGGAGAGAAGAGATTAGATTTATACCCGACCCCTCACTCAGAGTCTCAGAGCGGCTTACAAACTCCTTTCCCTTCCCCTCCCCACAACAGACACCCTGTGAGGTAGGAATTAAGGACAATTTCTAGGGAGGGAGTGATTGCAAGTAAGTGTAACTTTGGAATCTCCCCTTTTAGTAATTAAGGCATTGATTAATTGCTCCCCATACTCTCTCCCACCTTTTCCAACACACTTTTGAATCCTACCCTGCAGCCTTCTGCTCTGCAACATCTCTTCAGAGAAGAATGCAGGTACACTTATTAAATCAAGAATATTAAATCAAGTATTCAGTGTAACATCACCAGGTCCTACCTCATACAGCCAGCTTGGTCTAGTGGTTGAAGTGTCAGACTAGGACCTGGGAGAATGATATTCAAGTATCCACTGTACCATAAACTCACTGGATGACCTTATGGGCCAGTCACTCTCTCCCAGCCTACTCTACCTCACAGGATTAATAATTTGAGGGTCATTTGTGGTCTAGTCACTCTCTCCCAGCCTAATCTATCTCACAGGATTAATAATTTGAAGGTAATTTGTGGGCCAGTCACTCTCTCCCAGCCTAATCTATTATTAATTTGAGGGTAAGATGGAGGAGAGATTGATGTATGGTAGCCTAAACTCCTTACTCATCATCAGGTCCCACCCAATGGCTCTTAAAATATAGGATAATGGGGACCTGGCAACCCTAGCTACCCCAGTGAAGTAATGCTTCTTCACCATAAAATTTCTGGCTATGGGCCTGATAAGGGTTTGATTAGAAAAGACATGATGCAGTAGGCTTGGTGAAGCTAAGCAGGGCTGAGTCTTTTCAGCATCTGGACCATTACTTCTAATTCTGTATTCTACATGATGCAGTAGGCTTGGTGAAGCTAAGCAGGGCTGAGTCTTTTCAGTATCTGGACCATTACTTCTAGTTCTGTATTCTGTTTGATAATTCCCTTTGCTATCACTCTTATCAACTTAATCCCATGCCTGATTATTTCTAAGAACCTGCGCGTCTTTATGAGGCATTAGATTAGTTCTTGGACCTAGTATCCACCTGGCAGATTAATCCTAATAATAATTGTCCATGTATATAGGCTTCTGATATACAAAAGGGGGCTACTCCTGTAGTTGGGGTATATACATGTGTAGTGTAGGCCATTTGGATAACAGGTGTAATATAAATGTAATAAGTAAGCATGTATATGCCAAGTTGTTGTAAGGGATAGAAAGGGAAGGTGAAATTAACACATAGGTTCATGATGGTATTACAGAATAGAGGAATGCAAGGAATTGGGGGAAAGCCCAATATGCCAGGGGAAGAAGAGTAAGGCAGGAAGCCATATATTCTCTCATGATGAGGCTCATCTGGTTTAATGAAAAATGGATGAGAGAAGTTTCAGTTTGTCACCGGTGAACATTTTTTCCCCTTTGCTCTGCATCATTACTGAGAGAAACTTTAGGTCCCTCAAGGGCAACACAAGTCTGTTTTTGCTCTAATGGATCCAAGATGCTTCTGGCACTTCAAGACAAATGGGAGAAAAAATCTTTAGGTAAGATCAAGTAATGAGTTTCAGTCTGGTTTTGGTTGCTTCACTTTGGGCCTTCTCAAGATGTCTTGGTTATTATTCCTGTTCTGGTAGCCTGCTTATGATATCTTGTTCACACTGGACTATAATTATAATTGGCTGCATCCCAAAATGAAACTTTTATTTCTGAGATATTTGCCCATTTGTCACAGAAGGACTCAGGGGATTTTTCTAATTTTGCTCATGTAGAATTCCTTCCAGTAACAAGCAAATTGCTCTATTTCTTGTTCAACCACTAGACGTAAGCAAAAGGAATGAAGAATGTTTGGCATTTAGGAAAAACAACAACATCCACACAAATTGCTAGCTTCTATAGTTTCAAGTGAAACTTTTCATTCTGCCAAAACGAACACATACATAACTGTAAAAGGGTATAAGGGAAATGGATCCCCCCCCATCTATGAGGGAAGTGCCACCAGTTCCTAAAAGGATTTGGTCCTCTTTGTACAACTGAAAAGTACTGAGACTTACTTAGTGAATTCAGCTCTCTTACTTTATTCATAGAAGAACAAGACAAAGAAGCTGGCTTGCAGGCCATCTTGTATGCCCCAAGGAAAAGACACCCCCACACACCCCACACCCGTGAATGGTCTATTTACACTGATTAGATTATTCCTGGAGACCCTAGGTTCCTGATTGGCTGGGAACTAGGATACGAACTTCTATTTTGTTTGGGAGCAAAGCTCAGGTACCTCTCCTGACCGCATGTGGAACTGGCCGAAACTGGATTGAGCACATGGCTAGGTCAGGACACAACAACAACTCTGAGCCTGGGGCTACAGGGTTTCTTTTTACCAACCTGTGCTGCCTTTCAATCATATTGCTCCAGGCTGAGCAAATTGGCTGATTGCTGAGAGCACGTGTTGACTTTGACACTGATTGGCTTTTGGCACCAAACACAGTGGCACAAACATTGTACTGGCCAGTGAGTGCCAGATCTGTGCTAACTCAGCAGTCAGCTAAGGGTAACAAGGCACGGCCAAAAGTCAAGCTAATACAAACACTAGATGCCATGGGTTCCAAAGATTGTGTGAATAGACTTTGATCAGTCTTTCCCATTTCTGTGTGGTTCATTTGCATGTCACGATTCTTCAGACTCTTAAATTCATATTCTGCAACTTCTAACACAAATTTTGGGTTCATTGCCAATAGGAATGGAAAAAGAGGATTGTAGGGAGGGTGAGGGAAGCATAATTATTATCTCTTTTTTTCGTTGGATTTTGCAGTTGTGCTAGTTCTAATCTGCCGTAGATTTCCTGCAAGGTTTCTGCAATCAGAAAAGTCTGTGAAGCTAAAAGCTGGAGAAGATCAGAGGAGCAAGACTCCATGTTAGCAATAGCAGGATTAGCTGGATCAAAAAGAGAGGCATGATTTGACACTGAAGGTGATTTGGGGCACTCCTGATCATGCTTTAAGACATCGAATCTGTTTGAGGTTGGGAAAGAATCAAGAAAACTCTTTGAGTTTACTTTGTATCATTAAGGGATCCTTTTGATCACTAAATGGGTATTTTTTACTTATGCTGTGGCTTGGGGCAAAACCCAAGGTCCAAAGGTTCAAGGATCCAAAATTCATCGAGGTCCAAGAATCGTAAGGTCCAGAGGTCTCAAGGTTTACAAGGTTTGCAGAATCTCAAAATCTGCAGATTCCAATTCCAAATAGTAAAATTAAAAACTCTTGCTGTGGGTGATAGGGAAGACGATCAAGCCTTCGCACTAAAACACTGTAGCACTGCAGTAGCCAAAAGATGTGTTTAAATATAAATAACTGATAAAATAAGCAGACAAAAGCAATAAATAAACAAATAAATGCTAAACATATAATATGAAATATTTTAATAATTTTAACAGTTTCCCATCCCTGTGCAACAACTAAATTATGTTCTATAATGCAACATAGTCCTATTTAATGAGCCAAGTGCCATTTAAATTACTACTATTTAAGTGCTATTAGCAGGTTAAAAGTTGTACAAAGGAATGTCTAAATATCCTTATCAAAGCTATATAAACAGAGACTCTCAAGGCTAGCTTCTCGTCTTCCCAACCCTGAACTCAAGCTCCATGAGTATAGCCTTATCAGCAGGCTGAAGCCTAAACAGGCTGAAGCCTAATCCACAAGCCTAGTCAACAAACCAGCAAACTAAAAGTAGAAACATTGATACCATATGTTTCTAACAAAAAAACAGATAATAGATAAAAGAAAATAGGTAAAATACAAGTTAGAAATTTAAAAAATAAAATGGACTGGAGCGATAACACTTCCTTTTGCCTCTAGACTTGGAAGCAGAAGCCTTATAGACTGGAGTCGGAACCAGAAATAGAAAAGAAGGAGGAAGGGCTTTCTCCCTGCAAGATAACATGGCACCAGCCCTTGACTAAAACATAGTTGCTTAGAGACCAGGAGGTCAAAGAACAGATTTGGGGTATGGGTGAAAATAAGGGTAGGAACATTTGAAAATACAGCAGATCAGTCCACAAGATGACAGACCAATCTTTGGGCTCACTAATCAAAGCTATTGCAAAGATTTTTGCTAAATTCTTAATGGTGAAATAAAGTTCTTCAAGAAGCTCCTCAATTCCATCAGAATCCACCGCCCTACTGAACAATGTGAAGGCAAAGCTGGTGGGGGTTTGGAGGCACCAGTAAGGGCTACCACCCTAATGTAAGTTTCCCATTGGTTGCTAGTCGCAGGCTGGCAACCCTGATTTAGCCAAAGAAATGAACCTCCAGTTGAAATGTTGTCTTACATAACTAGGACAAATCCAGTTTACTCCATTATTTGTTTTAGAAATGTAAATTTAAACAGAAAAGAGGAGATTATCACAGTTTACAACAATCCAGCATGGTTCTGTTCCAAAAACAGATTCCCAGATGTCAAACAACAGACTAGCAGAGTTTATAGAGGCTCTGAAATATGTTTTCAATATGAAACTGTGACTCTGACCAAAGTCTCCTCCCCAGCTTCTGTGTAGAATTTAGAAGCACATTTCAAAAGGATGAAAGGGTTTCACCAGTGTAGATGATCAGCTGCAAATGATTTCAGCTTGTTTCATAGGGAATGGCAGAAGATGGATGCTTCTTGTTCATGTGGATATTGCAGAAGAATAAAACTGCCTTTGTACTTTTGAAGGTGAAAAGGTAGTCAGCTGCTCCACAGGTAGACTAGAAGTATGCTAAACGGTGTTCTATAAGATATAGATATTCCTGTTTTTACATGTATGCAGACTGGAATGATGGGACCCATTGTGCTGAAGTGGTTAACATGTCAAACCCAGCCTGAAGAGACCCGAGTTCACCCTGTGCCAGACACCATCTCTCAGTTTAACTTGCCTCAAAGGGTTTCTGTGAGGCTAAAAGCTGGGGGAAAGACCATGAATACCTCTGTGAGTTCCTTGAAAGGGTGGAATAAAAAAAGAAAATCTAGTAAAAAGAAGTAGCCAGGGGTGCTTGAAATAAGACTTGGTTGTGAAGTATGTAGAAATCTTCTCAGGGAATAAACCTAACCCCCTCATTCACTGCAAGTGACTGACTTGGGAAGCCATTGTTGCTTTAAACAGGGGCAATTCATATCACAAAACTGTGGAGATAATATGACTGAATGGTGCCATGTAGAGGTTGTCAGTTGGGGAGCCTGACCATGTATTATACTGAGCTTTATAATACATGCAATGACTGGAGGAAAACATATATGTCTTGCTAATGATGATTGTTCCACAGGAACAACAATCCCTAATTGCACACATCCCTACATTTCCTAAAGGAAACATTTTCTTCAGCTCACAACTTTTCATTCACTTTTAGTGCCCAGCTTGTGGACCCAGCACCAAGGGGATGGGTGAGGTGGGCACCAAAGGCCAGGGGTTCCTCTACACCCCCATTAGTAACCCTGTTTATTGCCCCAGTTGAATAGCACACACACACAGAGGGTTTTTTTCCAGAAAGTGGAATAAAACTGGCCACAACTTTATTGGTTATAGCTGTAGTATGCTTTGGCACAGCATGGGGTACTGGATCTTATTCATCGACTGGCCTGCCTGCCAATCAATAATCCCCTGGCTACCCCAGCCTTGTGGCCAGGGTTGTGGGAAACCTTAGGATGACAGGTTGCGAGATTCCACAAGGGCAGTTGCCCCGAAGTGGTCTCCCCTGCCACCTGAGCATGAGGTTAATCCCCAGCCATTCCCCCAGCCAGGGCATTCCTCTTGACCTTCACACCAAGATCTCTTAAGGGGATGCCCATGCTCAGGAAAATGGACATACAGGCCAGCTTTCCTGAGAATGGATCTGGCGCCATACTGATACCATCACGAGAGCGGGGCCTCCTGATGCCCGGTTCCCACCAATGCTCATACAGCTGTAGCCAAACTGTGTAGACCATCCCTAATACCATGTAGCCAGATATCCATTCCCAAGTGAGACAGATGAACTCTGTGAGGTCAAAACAGGGCATCTAGTTGGAGTGAAATGTCGAGATGGTGAATCCATAGCCTCCACAGTCCTGCCCAGTCTTTTGGACACCTTCCTCCTCACAAATTTGATAGTGAGCCCCCGGTCAGGAGTGGTGCGGCAGCCAATCAGAACTGAAAAAGGTTGTAGCTGGGAGTTCCTTCCTCAATGTCCACAGGTCTTCTGAGGCCTAGTGTATCAAATCAATGCTAGAATGGGCCCCCAAATTGTTCTCACCAAATTGTAGGGCAGCCAGGTACAGTGTTCCCTCTAAGCTGAGTTAGTGTGAGCTAGCTCACCATTTTTTAGCCTCCAGCTCACAGATTTTTGTCTTAGCTCAGGAAGGATGGCTCTGGAGAAAACTAATTTAATGCAGTAGCCAAATCGCTCGCTCACAACTTTAATGCCAGTAGCTCACAAAGTAGAATTTTTGCTCATAGGACTCCACAGCTTAGAGGGAGCATTGGCCAGGTCCCCCAGGGGGTGAGGGTTTGCCCTCAACCTGCTGACCCGGATCCAGCCAGCACAGGGAACCCCACCTCCAAAGTGCTTGGATCCAGCTGACATGCCCAGTGTGATGACATCATCTGGAGGTGATGTCATCGCACTGGGCATGTCGCCAGGAGGACGCTCCAGTGATCAGCTTGAAAACTCTATGGTACCCGACTGGATCTACTCCCCACCGCTTGCAACCCTACCAAGTTGTATCACCAGCACATTCATAGGCTTGCAATTTATTACATTGAACTGCACCATAGGTAGAAGGGCATCCCACTTCATCCCTGACTTATCCAACCAAGTGACTCCCACCTTATCCTGCAGGCTGAGGCCCCTGCCCCAACTGGACAAGGTGATGTAAATGCTCATCCAGTGTACAATGCTGTGTCCACAGAGCCAGACCAACCAATGTTGTTCTCCTGAAACTGAATGAGTCAGTGTTAAGGAGTCAATGTTAAACATAAGGTACCAGATGTGAGCAAATATAAGTCTGGTAGGCATCAGAACACCGTATTTTGATGGCCTGGATGTTTGCAGGCTGCATGCCCAGTCTGGAGGCTGTATTTGCCACTCCAATATGGAAAGAATGAGGCCAAAAGTCTCTTGAGGGACAGCCTAAAGCAGACACACCAGCTCACAGTACCCCAGAGAACTGGTACCTTCTGAGGAAAGAGCCATCCCTGTGGATGAATAGGGGGCCTGGCTTGTGCAGGCGTGTCACCAGAAAAGCCCTGTGGCCCACACCAGGCACAGGCCACCCCCTGGAAGCAGGGCCAAGCCAAGTGAGTCTCCTGTGCCCACTGATCAGTCCTAGACCACTTTATGGTCAGGGAGACTCCTGTCCTACTTACCGAAAGGTCACCACCCCATGGGGCAGTTATCTGCATCTGTTCTTGAGTTTGCCACCAGCTCCCCAACCTGCAGTGCCCCGAAAAAAGCTAAAGTGAATGCTGCTTCAAATAAAACAGCCTCATAAGGCAATTGGCAGACAGTTTGTAGTTTCTTTGCTAATTGGGTCAGGACCTCAAATGTCAGGGGCCTGTGAAGGTCAGGTGCCCTAGGGCAGAGCCACCTCCACCCCTTTCTATGCTTTAAAGGAATTGGCCTTGCTAAAGAAGGGAACCTATTGGCCTTGCTAAAGAATGAAATGGCAGACATGTGCACTTGGAAGGTCCTGGGTGCAGTGCCTTGTCCATGGAATTATGAAGATTTTTGATTTATTTATTTATTTATTGTTTCTATTTGTATCCTGCCTTGCCAGACATGCTGGCTCAAGGCAACTAACAAGATCAAAATATCATAAAATAATCCAAATTTAGACAGTTAAAAACAACATCCCAGATCAGAAACATAACAAAGAACCATCCCTCATGGAACTGGCCCAGCATCTGGCCAAGAAGGCTGAGGCTGCAGCTGCATAGGAGGTGGAGGTTGATGGGCAAGAGAGTAGAAAACCCCTTGCATTATTGTACATTCCCAAGTTCCCAGAGATCCTTGGGGAATGGGTTCGGGTAATGGTTGGCCTCTCCTCCTGGAGGTGGAATCTCTCTTCCTGGAGACGAGACAAGGCATCTGCAATGTAGTTATCAATACAGAAGGAGGAGGAAGAGGAGGAGGAGGAGAAGAAGAAGAAGAGTTAGATTTATATCCTGCCCTTCACTCGGAGTCTCAGAATGGCTTACAATCTCCTTCCCTTCCTCTCCCCACAACAGACACCCTGTGAGACAGGTGGGGCTGAAAGAGCTTTTTAAAGAACTGCTCTTGAGAGAGCAGCTATGAGAGAACTGTGACTGATCCAAGGTCACCCAGCTGACTGCATGTGGAGGTTCTCAAGATTAGAGTCCGCCGCTCTTAACCACTACATCAAACTGGTGACATGGTGGGTGGAAAATGCTGATAGGTAGTCTAAGATCAAGCAGTGCACCAGGCACATCACACACTTGGAGCATGAGGTTTGTTTGTTTACAACCCTCACTGCTGCCTGATTGTTGCCCAAGACTTACCTCCAGAGGCCACGAGGGACGCTGTGGAGTGGTGGAGTAACACAGGGACTAACCAAAAAGCCTGATGCCAGAAAGAGGGGAGGCAGGGTGGCAATGCACCCTAAGTAGCAGCCTGGGTGCTCCTGGCCCCCAGCCATCCATGATTCCCTGATAGGTCCAGAATTGGGTCAGACGGGCCCCAGCTTCCTGCACTCATCACCGTCCTGCTCCCTCCATCTGGAAAGAACTGCCATGGGTGCCCTCACCCTCTCTTTGCTTACCAGAATTTAACACCTAACTAGAATCAAAGCATCTGTCAATGGATCTTGGCTGAGATCAGAAACATAAAATCCTTCTGTAGAAGGAAGAAGAGAAGAGGAAGAGATTGGATTTATACCCCACCCTTCACTACCCAAGGGAGTCTCAGAGCGGTTTACAAACTCCTTTCCCTTCCCCTCCACACAACAGACACCCTGTGAGGTAGGTGGGGCTGAGAGAGTTCTGATAGAAACTGCTCTTTTTCAAGAACAGCTGTGCCAGAACTATGGCTTGCCCAAGGTCATCCAGCAGGTGTAAGTGGAGGAGTGGGGAATCAAACCCGGTTCTCCCAGATTAGAGTCCGTGCACTTAACCACTACACCAAACTGGTTTCCACTTTGGGAATTAGATATGAGTGCAAGCAGTGGCTGTGATTCCTGTTGAACAGTGATTGAGATCTGAATTCATGTGTTTTATTTCAGTCATTACATCTCTCTATATAATAATTCTGTTTTCGAGTGGCAACATTCCACAAGCTCCATAGGACGAGGGTGGGAGGCAAACAGCTGAGTTGTAAACTGGAGCTCGTTTTGCTATGGTAGGCAACCAGGCTTGGTTTTGGTAGAGTCTATGAAAGCCAGGGTTTGGGGAGGGGAAAGGCCTCAGCTGAACAGAATGCCATACAGCTCACCTTCCAAAGCAGTTATTTTCTCTTCGGGGGGAGAGATCTGTTGTCTGGAGTTCAGTTGTGATATCTGGTGATCTTCAGGCTCCACCTAGAGGTTGGCTGTCCTAGGCATAGCAGTCAGTGCTTCAGAGCAGGGTCTGCTAGATACACGTTCTTGCTGTAGAAGCTGAGTGGGTAATTTTGGACCACTCACAGACTTTCAGTCTAACCTACCTCACAGGGTTGTTGTGCAAGTCAAAAGGGGGAGAGGAGAATGATGTAAGCTGCTTTGGTCCCCATTGCATAGAAAGACTACTTTTCCTCCTCGGAAACCATTGTTGATAATTTCCAGGTGATGGCTGGAGATCACTCAGAATTACAACAGCTCTCCAGATGGCAGAGATCAGTTCCCCTAGAGAAAATGGTGGACTCTGTGGCAGTCAGGGCTTCAAAGCATGAAAATTGGTGAATTCTGTGGCAGTCAGGGCTTCAGAGCATGGAAGAGGCTGCAGGTGTGTGTGGGGGAAATGGAAAGCTGAAGAGTGAGGGGGAAATAAAGGTAGGTTGATGATTGGCTGGGAAGGAGATAGGGTTGCCAACTCCTGGTGGGAAATTCCTGGAGATTTGAGGGCTGGAACCTGGAGACGGCGAGGTTTAAGGAGGGGTGGGACCTCAGACAGGTACAATGCCATAAACTCCACCCTCTAAACCAGCCATTTCTTTCTGGGGAACCATTTTTGCCAATCTCCAGGGGAGGGCTGGAGATTACTGAAAATTACAACTGCTCTTCGGGTAGCAGAGATCAGTTCCTCTGGAGAAAATGGTGGACTCTGTGTCATACCCTGCTGAGGTCACCACAGCACATTGACGCTGAGGACCCAAGACCTTGGCATTCTCCCAGAGCCTCTTTCTAGAGCTCATCATATTTATTTCCACAATGGGCCTCATTCTTAGTATACTGTAAAGCTCAGGGTTACACTGGGCAGCACCTATTTGTGTAATCCACAGAAACATAATGGCAATTTTTTTAGCATATCTAAGTCAATTATAAAGAAATACAAGGTGGTAAAGCAAGGGGTTCCTTGCATAGTCTCTGTGAAAAAGGTGTAATGTAAGTGAGATAAGTAAATAAAAAAAGTTCTCTTAATCTCCAACCCCAGTTCAGTATCAGCCCTCAAACAGTAAACTCAGGAGTTTTAACCAAATGTTTGCTCCCTGTTACTTCAGCATACTGATTTCTGAAACACTTTACATTTTATGACACATCAGATGACCAAATATTCATTAGATGTTTTGACTGGAGAACTGATATGCATAGCATCAACATAATATGGTGCAGTTCTCGATTGTACCATCCAATGCAAATGGGTGAGGCAAGCATGTTTGTTGCTGCGGTTGAGCAAAACTGGCATGCTAGAGAGAACATTTCTAGCTCCAATGCAAATGGGTGAGGCAAGCATGTTTGTTGCTGTGGTTGAGCAAAACTGGCATGGTAGAGAGAACATTTCTAGCCTAGTCTTCAGCATACTGATTTCTGAAACACTTTACATTTTATGACACATCAGATGACCAAATATTCATTAGATGTTTTGACTGGAGAACTGATATGCATAGCATCAACATAATATGGTGCAGTTCTTGATTGTACCATCCAATGCAAATGGGTGAGGCAAGCATGTTTGTTGCTGCGGTTGAGCAAAACTGGCATGCTAGAGAGAACATTTCTAGCCTCCCTGTCGTGGTCATTTTTAATGGCCAGGAAGAGTTTCTCTTTTTTAACATCTGAGGCCATTAAAGTATGCAATGTCATATCTGGATTCTGAAATGATAGAAATCATATGTATTACTTAAATTATTGAATGGTTCTTTCAGTATCTCAAAAATGTACCCATATTTAATCAGTTGACAGTCTTAAAATAAGAAATAAATCTTAAGGTTCCCTGTCAAATCAGGCACAATCCACTACATATCTATGTATTTCAAAAGAATTACTATTTTGTGCATGCTTCTGTACAACTTATGAAACCAGTACAACTTGGTACAGCCTAGAAAGAATAATTTGGAAGAATGACACAGAGCATCAAGATCTGTAATAATGATTACTTTTGGGATGGTCGTGGAATTACAACCGGATGTGACTAAAAATATCATCACATCATTTCTACATTTTTTTTTAAAAAAACAAAATCTTATCCAAGAAACAAACCATAATTGCTTGTGACATTTTCCTTGGTATGTGGAGTGGAAATTTTCATGGAACTGCCAAAAGTTAGAAATCATATAGGCCCAATATAGCCAGACAGCAATTCTGCCTGTCTGCTTTCTCCTTCTAACACCCATTTAACTCCTTTTCTATTTTCTAGGTTAATGACCTGAAGGAAGCAGGTAAATTGTAAGCTAATCATATCCAAAGAAGACTCAGCATGGGGAGAGTTTGGGTTATACAGTGAATGAATGAATCTGTAGAGCATGGAGAAAACTTAAACCCCTGAAATTTAAAGTGAGGGAGATTTTTTAGGGCTGAGCCTTACTGAGGGCACAGTTTGAGAAAATGTCAAGCCCATACTTAGTAATCTATGGTCCCAGTCACACAAGCACAAGACACAAGACCACGGGGGGGGGGGGAGACGTGGCGATTTGTGCCATTGCAATTTGACGCGCCCCAATGTGATCGGATGCGACGGCGTTGTTTCCATCAGCAGGTGTTTCCAGCGCACTCCAACCAGGAAGCAGGGACGCGAGAGGAGTGCGCTGGAGCGATCACACGGAGAGCGTCTGGCTGCAGCCCATCACAACCAGTTGATAGTGGATTTTCCCAGGTACTTTTAAACTCTGCTTCTTTGACTGACTGCTACGGGTTGCTGACGGGTGCGGGACGCTGGCCAGATGTGTCCGTTTAATTGCGCCAGTAAAATACGGCCGGCATTTGTGAGTACCCTGTGGCAAATTCTGAGTGTGATCGGGGCCTATATTAAATTATTTCAATATGAAATTATTTATATTTCCCAAAAATATATGCCATCAACAATTAATCATGTGTTATTGTTTTTTTAAATCACCCATAATAGTTTGAATCTCAGTCAAAGAAAGAGGACTCTGTAACAGGAGAGGAAAGATGCCATGATCTTCTTCACTAAGGCAATTTGGGTAAATATTTCATCCGTGCATGAAAGGAAATACTTCCTCCCCCCCCCTCACAATTCAGACTGACGGTGCTTTCACACACACTAAATAACACACTTTCAATCCACTTTCAATGCACTTTGCAACTGGGGGCATACAAATGGTTGCTGAAGTGGATTGAGTGTGTGATTGGCCCAAGGTCACGTAGTGGCTGTGATCACACTGGCAGCTTGGTGTGATATGGTGCTGCCTAATTGAACTGGGTTAACATGTAGTGGGATATATCAGCCACAGAGCACACCCTGCTGTGGGTTACCCACGGAGACATCCCATGGTAAAGCATCCACATTATTGTGGGACCTCAGCCATGGAGTGAACTGCAAAACAAAATCCAAAAACCATGTGTGTGCATAGTGCACATGTGCACGCATGCACACATAGGCAATTATTTTTTTAAAAAACCACCTCCATAGCAGCAGAACGGTTCTGCAGGTTCACACTGCCAAATCCATTCTGCACACACTCCCCCGTGTTCAGACATCCGGCCATGTGCAATGAACGCGTGCAGAAACAAAAACACCACTTCGGAGGTGGTGGCTTCTTAACCCAGCTCCAAGTTGTCCTCTGATGGGGTGAGTATGCCTGGGGAACCCCTGGCAGATGTGGCTGTGTGATCATGCCCATTTAATCCATTTGTAAAATGTACCTATATTGGGCCAAACTGCCAGTCTGAACACAACCAGTGTGTTGCCTGGCTCAGTGGAGGTTTAAACTCTGGTCTTCCCAATCTTGGACCAATACCTGTCATCCCTGACAACAGCACAGCAGATCTTGCCACTGAACTCTGCATATTTGTTCTTCAGGTTAGCAGGCTGTCTATAAGCAAGAAAAGGTTTGGTGAGAACTTATACTTCAGATTTGGTTAGAACTTATACCTTCAAATCAACGGCACAGCCATAGGCACCCGCATGGCTCCACAGTATTCCAGTATTTTCATGGTGGATCTAAACAGTGTTTTCTGAACTGCTACCCATTGGCACCTCTCCTTTACCTGAGATTCATCAATGATATTTTCATTGTCTGGACCTATGGTAAAGAGGACCTCAAGAAATTTCACCAGGATCTCAATAGCTTCCCCCGCACCATCAAGCTTACTATGAATTACTCTACACAAGAAATAAACTTCCTGGACACCACAGTATGGACACTGATCGATGAGCAAACATATCTACATGCCTCCAGCAACCACCCAACCACATCAAACAATCCATTGTGTATAGCGAAGCCCTATGCTATAGTTGCATCTGCTCCAACCCATCTGACAGAGATACTCACTTGAAGGATCTGCAACAGGCATTTTTGAAACTACAATATCCTCCAGATATGGTGAGAAAGATGATTGGAAAAGCCAGAATGATACTCAGGGACAGCTTGCTACAAGACAAGCCCTAAGAAAATGACAACAGAACACCACTGGCGGTCACCTACAGCATACAACTCAAGCCAGTTCAACATATTATTAATGACCTACAACCCATGCTGGATAGTGAAACTTCCCTCACACAGGCACTAGGCAGGGGCAAACTTTTTTTGCTTATAGACAGCCTGCTAACCTAAAACAACTTCTCACCTGCAATGGTAAACTACTTAACAGTAACATGACTCTGGTATGAAGGCCTGCAACAAACCAAGGTGCCAACTTTGCTCTCATAAAGATCCTAGCAACACTGTCACTGGACCCAGCAACAGCAGCCATACCATCTCAAGTACATACTCCTGCTCATCCTCTAATGTGATTTATTCCATCATATGTCAGCAAAGCCCTTCCACCCTCTGCATTGGACAAACAGGCCAGTCCCTTTGACATAGAATTAATGGACATAACTCTGACATTAGAAACCACAACATTCAAAAACCAGTGGGGGAGTCTTCCAAGACACTCAGTTGCTGACCAAAGGTGGCAGTCACATGCACGAGATAACGTGTGGGGGGGAAGCGAGGCTATTTCCCCCAGAGGAATTTGACCCGCTGTTGCACGATCACACAGTCCTTTGAAGCTGAAGGGGCAGCCCACCACTGCATGATCAGACACAATCATGGGTGAGTTGGTTTTTCTTTTCTTTTTTGCCATTTGTTCCCGATGTGCTTAAACGGGGAATTGATGAATCGCATCTCAGCCTGTGGGCTCCCTATGGAGTGTGCGATGATGCACATACTGAGAAGGGGGGAAAAACAAGGGCACGGAGTTGGGATGGCCTGATCAGACCATCCCGACACCATGAGAGCGTGCTGGAGTGATCAGACAGGGGAAAGTCCATCTGTGGCCCGTAGCAACCCGTTTGCTACTGGACGTTCCCTGGTGTCTTTTTACTCCACTTCTGTGGCAAAGCAAAATGGGTTGCCAATGGATGCGGGGCACTTCCCAGATGTTTGTCTCTGATTGTGCCCTTTAAATCCACCCAGCATTCGTGCCTATGGCATGGCTAATTGTGCGTGTGATCGCACTCTAAGAATAGTAGTTCTGGGGTGTGTGGCTTTGATCGCATTACATTACCGCTGCTCCAAGACCTCTCACTCTTAAATCAACTCTAATTGACTATTTTCAAACAAACCTGACCTAAAATATGCCACCTAAAGCTTTTAAGGGCAAAAAGAATCAAAAGAATGCTGGGGGAGCTCCTTTGCTAAAGGAATTGGGGGGGACGCGGGGGGATGCCATCCCCCCGGGTGAGGTGCGGGAGGGCGGGGCCTGGAGCTCCCTGCTGGTGCCCGCTGGAGGTTGCCGCCGGCTGTGGGGAGGACACACTTCCGGTGATGTCAGGGGGTGTGGCATATGCTAATGAGTTATGCTAATGAGTCCCCCTAGCTCTTTTTCTACGAAATGACCCCTGAGCCCAACGCAGGAGGAATTGGCATCTCAATATAAGCAAACTGCTCAAAAAGCAGAAGAAGCGTTAAAGTCAGCTCCCTGGGGAAAAAAAAAACTTGGAACCTTCTCTCAAGACAGTTGGTCTAGAGAAAAAATCATGATGTTGGAGTCTCGCATAAGAGACAAAAACTTGAAATTTAGTGGGTTTTCCCCAAATGCTGAAGCAACAACTGACCTCTCCATTTTCAAGGCATCCTGGCTGGCTGACTGTTTAAAATTATAGGAGGGAGTGACACCACTGATACAATATTAACAACTTTCCAGTAAAAGGCTTGCACTTTTATTACAATACCACATGTAAACAGACAACACCAGTCTTACAAAGATGGGCTACGTAGAAATGGTATATGTGTGTATGTACGACTGTGTGCGTGCATATGTGTGTGTGTGTGAGAGAGAGAGCAGGCATCTATAGGAATATCTACCCACACCCTCAAGAAAGAATGTATTTCTTAAAGGGAATCCAATTATCTGACCTTTCTATTTTGCAGATGAATCTGGAGAATTTTAATCACTCAGACAGCATGAATGATTCAAGTCAAATCTTTTTACAGTCAATCAGTCTCTGCAAATATGCAGTTTTACTTAGATCATGCTGCTTAATAAGACATCTTCAGAAAAGCAATGATTGCATATACTCTTAGGTGCCTATTAGTATAATTTGATTGGAAATTTTTCATTTTCTAACAGATTATCTCAACTATTGTGCACAAGTATAGACAAATTTTTAAATAGTTTCTGTGTTTTTTCACTACGTTTTTTTTTTGCTATATTCTATTCCAAATGATATAGAAGGAGATGGAGGGGATTTCTCCTTGTACCCTTCTACCCCACTCCCACCCTATGATCTCAACCAAGGAACTCTATGGATGGAAGTGGCCTTCTGAATGCATATTGGGGATAAGCACATAAATATTGTTCTTATTCACTTTCAGTTTGTGGGATGACACTTTCAATTTTTGTACCTCCTCCTCCAATTGGAATCCTCTGTCCTAATGTCATACAGATAGAAGCCTTATTTTATGGGAAAAGAAATACACATTCTCCCTCTATTTGTTTGTTATCACAAACCAATTGAGATTCAGGATTGTACCATTTAGGCAAAGGATACTCCCAGCCTGTAGGACAAAACTTTATAGTGTATCTACACAGAAATACTCTCTCATGTGTGCAGTATAGAAATCACATGCTCATACTGCTTATCACTGACAAAGCCAGCAACAAGAATATGTAAACTAAATGAATTGTATCTTGGAGAAAGTCCTTGACAGGAGCCAAGAAATGTCAATGCTTTTCTATGCTTGCCCCCAACAGTACAGTGACTGATAGAATACTATGGCAGTACAAGTCAATACAATGAAGTGTCCTCTTGGGTGACATTGATGTACCTTCTTGATGGTCAAAGTGATTATCACTCCCATTATTTGCTTCCCTTCCTATTGATGTGACCTAACTGAACTGAAATAGCATCAGCAAGGCACCAGAATACTAAATCCACCTTTCTCATTGAGACTCAAGGCAGATTACAGGATATAAAACAATACAGTCAAACAGCATAAGACAACTAATAAACAATGGAATAAACAAGAATGAGCTTCCTTGATTATTTTCTCATTTTAAGTTTCCAGTTCAAGTCCAATGTAATTTGATTAGTTATGATTAGAGATGAGCACAAACCGGCTCACAAACTTGTTTGTGATGAATTTTGGCCACTTTGTGGTTTGCAAAGCAAAGTTTGTGGCAGGTCAACCAGCAGGAACTTTCCAAGAACTTTCAAGCTGTTTGTGGAGGTTCGTACTGGTTCAAGAGCAGGTACATTTCCAGGCAGACTGTCTCCACTCAAACAAAATGTTTACCAAACTTCAAAGCAACCAAGGACTTTTGGTTTGTGACCAACCAAGTTCAGAGGCTTCCCAGAACCTCTCCCAAGGAAACCCTGAACCTCCAGGACCCAGTGGGAGATTTGGGGCTCCGATCTCCTAAATAATTCTCCCAGAGGGAGATTCTTGGCAGGGAACTTGATCTGGGGGCTTTTGCGCACAGCAGTGGGTGAATAGACCCTAGATTGCCCTGAAACAGGTCCTGAGAGGGCACGCTTATGACAGCCATAAGTGTCTAGGTGAGATCAACCGCCTCTGGAGATGTACTCTACATCAAAGAATCTTATCTGCAATTGCTTCTTTATCTCAACACTGTGAATAAACTTGAGCAATTAGCAACTTTAAACCTCCTTTGACTGATTTATGCAAGCTTAAGTTAGCTTTGAAGTCCTAGGTGAAAAGACGCAGTGGAAGATTCCTCTCTCCTTTCACTGCGGAGCTGGTGGCTGGGAACCGAAACCCAGGCTTGTACCTACAAATTAACAAATACAACTGAACAGAAGCCTATATGGGCGAAGATTGAATAACTTTCTTTAATTGAGGGTGGAAACTGGTGTTATTTTAAGGCAAAAACTGCAGAGATTAAGTTGTTTAAACTTCAAACTTTAAAGACCCAGGTGAAGTAGACCCCCCCCCCTTTCGGTTTTGGAGGCTTCTCAATTAAAGAATCCCCATATGATGGAAATAAAGTTTTAACAGCTTGTATTGTTTAAGACAGACTTTTTATGGGATATATTGTAGAATACAAGTGTGTTAAACATCAAGGACATTTAAAATTGATGAGTTAAAAGATTACAATTTGGATATTCGCATATGGAAGCTCAATAGTTATTTTTCTTTGGGGTTTCTTTTTCTATGCTGGTTTACTTCACTATTTTTTGACTTGACTGTACGTCTCTTGATTTTAAAGCAGTGCTATACATTACATGGATGGTATTTTCTTCCTTTTTATTGGGATAGCCCTTCTCTCTCTTTTTTCTTTATTAACCTTGGATTAATTTTGATTTATTTTCCCTGGATCTGTGGAACATATGGGTTTGTCCTGCTCCGGGGGTCACGGCCGAGAACCAGCCCACCCCGGGAGCCCCGGCAACTCACCCAAGAATGCCGGACGACCCGCCGACAGCACGAGGGAGCGACGCGGCCGAGCAACGCAACTCTCCCTCCAACATGGGCGGTGACCGGGCAGGGAGAAGCCCTGGTCGGGCCCGAGCACGGAGCTGAGGAGCAGGGGACTTCAGGCGGGTGGCTTGGTGGGGCGCCGGGAGGGAGCAGCCCGTAGAGCCGGGCCAGCTGGTCAACGCTGGTGGCACGGCCCCGGGGGCTGCAGGAACCGCCGCCGGCGTGCGCACGCACCACCCGGAGATGCCCAATGGCATCTCCACTGATATAGGGGGCGGGGCAAAGAGCACGGGGAGGTTGAGGGGTGGGCGGAGGATGGAGGAGGCTGAATAAAAGGGGGACACAGAGAGGGCCGGGGAGGAGAGCACGCCGAGACGGAAAAGGACCAGAGAGACACCGCTCGGAGGCCGAGAGAGAACACGGGAAGGGTGCAGTCATGGCGTGCAGGCAGAGGGGCAATGAGGGGTGCTTCTAACCCCGCCCCCTGCCAATCTGAGGCCACCTCTCCCCCGCTTTCTGCCGACGCTGTCTCCTTATGTCCAGCCCTCAACCCCCTCGTGCTGTGGGACTGATGCTACCCCACTACGGCCACCGGGGGCCCCATCCCGAAGGCCAAGGGGGAACCTGACAGGGTTCTTTCTTTTTTTCCTTTCTTTTTCTCTATTGTATTTTTCCTGCCTTTGGAACCACCAGGTTCTATGAAATATAAGACAAGGATTATTTTTTGGTATTTTTAATGGTTAAATCAGCTCTTTAGATCCTACTTTTGCCTAGAAAGTAAGACTTTTTTTACTTTTTTATATACCCTCTCCTTTCTTGTGGATGTTTCCAATTTGGCTTCCATTGGTGGTCTTTTACTAACTGTGGATATTCTTGGAAGCTGGTAAGACAATCATATTTGCTATTTGATTTTGGAATTGGAAGAAGACTCTTTGAAAGTGTCATTGAAGATTTTGGAACTTTGGGAACTCTCTTAGGCTCTTTTATAGTACTGAATAATATAGAATAGTACAGAACATTGGTGTAGGCCTGGTAATATATCAGGAATGTAGACAGAATGTAAATACTTGTTATTGTTGTGACTATTAACCACTTACAGGAAGTGAAGAGGGTGAGACTTTGTTTAACTACACTGTGTTCTTTCTGTAAGGTTAATATCTGATAAGTTTGTAGAAACAATTAACAGTATAAGGTTTGGGGGAAGGAGGAAGAGAAAACCTTTTTACACTGTATTTTGGTACTTAAGAAAAGAAAGGAGATTGGTTTTAAAAGAGAATGTCTAGGCTCTCTCCTGCAGCACCTAAGTCGGTAGCTGCTAGTCTAGCTAAGATGTCAACACAAGACTTGCAAACATGGATAAATGAAGTAGTTATGACAGCTGTCAATAAAGCAATTGAGACTGTGCTCCCTATAGCTGTAGGCAAAGCAGTGAGTAGTGCAGTCCCTGCAGCAGTAAGTAATACAGTTGAACCATTACAGATGAAAATGGATGCCTTGGCCTTACAATTATCCTCTCAAACTCAGGAAATAAAAAAACAGATTGCAGAAAATACAACTCAAATTTCTAATATGGTCCAGACAACAACACAACTAGAAGCTAAAGCAGAAGAAGTAAACCAACAAATCCAGACTGTGAAAGCTAAACAAGACCTGCTGGAAGATTCAATTATTTGACTTGAAATGGAAAAAGCAACACATGTTTTGAGATTTCAAAATATCCCAGAAAAAAAGATGAAGACTTTAAATCAGAAATGGCTCTTAGTTTGACTGAATATATAGGAGAAGAAGATGTACAAATATTTTTAGGAGATAGATACTGCATTCAGAATGAATTCTGTGTATGCTAGATGAAATAAAGTCCCCAGAGAGGTCCATGTAATTTTTCATAAGAGGACTGCAAGAGATACCATACTAAAACCTGCTAATGAGAAACAATTCATGGTCCAAGGGACAGAAGTTAAAATTCTAAAAGAAACACCATGGAGAGTGAGGGAAAAAAGAAGACGCTATACAAGACTTACAAACTTGTTATGGCAAAATGGAGTATCTTATAGATGGCTGATCCCTGAAGGAGTGTTTTTCACATACCAAGGTAGAAGACATAAAATCAACTCCATATTTAAAGCAGATGAATTCTTAAAATCACAGGGAGAGGAGTTGGGAACGTAAGAAGAACCAGAGGAAGAGGGAGAGATGCAGGAGCAGGGAGCAACTGGAACACGTATTATGACAGGAATAAGCAAGAAACAGGTCATACCACTCCAAGTTGTTACGAGATTGCAAGACCTAGAAATATCAAAATGTATCAGGTTATACAGATTCAGGACATCTTAGTAGTTCAAATATTTACCACTTCAAGGGTGGATTGAACCGATTTTCGGTTTGTGACCCGCCATGTTCAGAGGCTTCCTGGGACCTCTCCTGAGAAAACCTTGAACCTCCAGGACCCAGTGGGAGATTCGGGGCTCTGATCTCCTAAAGAATTCTCCTGGAGGGAGATTCTTGGCAGAGGGCTTGATCTGGAGGCTTTCACGTACAGCGGTGGGCGAATAGACCCCAGATTGCCCTGAAGCAGGTCCTGAGAGGGCACGCTTATGGCAGCCATAAGCATCAAGGCGAGATCGACCACCTCTGGAGATGTACTCTACATTAAAGAATCTTATCTGCAACTGCTTCTTTATCTAAACACTGAGATAAATTTCAAGAATTCTTTAAACTGAATATGATACATTTAAAGCTTATGCAAGAGGGTGGCTTATTAGGCAAAATGTATGAAGCTCAAATACTTTGGCCACCAAATGAGAAGGGAGCACTCACTGGAGAAGATCCTGATGCTGGGAAAAATTTAAGGTCAAAGAAGAAGGGAACGGCAAAGGATGAGATGGTTAGACAGTGTTATTGAGGCAACAAACATGAAATTAAGCAAACTCTGGAGCATGACAGAAGACAGGAAGGCCTGGCGTGATGTGGTCCATGGGGTTGCGAAGAGTTGGACTCGACTGTGCGACTGAACAACAACAAATGGGCGAAGAGACAGAAAAAACAAAAAATGTCACAGATTGAAGAACAAATCAAACTAGGAAAAAAATTGAAGATTGGAACTTTGTTGGAAAATACAAGAATTAAAATTAAGAATCTCCAACATCAACTTAATTGTCTTAAACCAAGAAATAGCAAAGGAAGTCATGTATGCGAAACAGAACCATTTTGAAAATGTGAATAAACCCACGAGATGGTTGGCCTATAAATTAAGAAAAGAAACAGAAAAGAAACATATAAAGATACTGAAAACTGCAAGTGGTGAAGAAAAAAATACTTTAAAAGATATAAAGGAAATCATTGAATAATTTTATGAAAACCTATACCAAAAAGAAAACATCAGCCAGGAATATTTGAGAGACTTTTTAAATAAACACAACAAAAAAGAATTTACTGAGGATAAAAGGAAAATATTAAATGAACCTATTGCTTTTGTGGAAACAATATAAGCAATTAAAAATCAAAAGAAGAAAAAGATCCCGGGTCCAGATGGACTTCCAGCAGAATTTTACCAGATATTTGAAGACCAACTTGTTCTGCCATTAAAATATACAATACAGAATATTACTGAACAAAAGAAAATCCCAGAATCTTGGAATCAAGCACTGATTACTTAGATACATAAAATAGAAACAGATGAGAAAGAAATTAAAAATTATAGACCAATTTCACTATTAAATGTGGATTATAAGATTTTTGCATCTCTCTTGGCTAATAGGTTAAAGAAAGTCTTACTCCAAACAATATTTTTACCAAAATATTGGTAAAATATTTCAGGATTTTTACCAAAAAGACAGATGATAAACAATGTAAGAATCATCCTAGATGTTTTGGAATACTTTGAAGCACATCCAGAAAAACAACTTGTTTTGGTATTTTTGGATGCTGACAAAGCTTTTGACAACCTTAATTAGTCCTTTCTGTTAGAACAACTACATCATTGGCATTGTGGCAATACGTTTTTCACAATGGTGAGAGCAATTTACACGAGACAACATGCTAATGTAATGGTAAATGGGGATATCTCGCAGAAGGTTGAAATACAAAAAGGAACCAGACAAGGATGCCCATTATCTCCATTACTTTTTATTTTTGCTCTTGAAATCCTGAATGATATGGTGAAAGAAGACTATCAAAGGATTTAAATTAAAAGGAGAAGAATATAAATTGCAAGCCTTTGCAGATGATTTGGTATTTATTTCGGAAGACCCACTTTTTTCCATTACTTGACTTTTGGATACTCTAAGGGAATATGGGCCAGTTGGCAAGGTTGAAAATTAACTTCAGGAATACAAAAATGCTGACAAAGAATTGTACGAAAGAACAGATCCAACAATTACAAGAAAAATCCGGTATTGAAGTACAGAAAAAAAGTACTTAGGTATACTCTTAACAAATAGATGCAGCTTATTGTTTAAGGGTAACTATAGTAAACTCTTGAGCTTTATTTAAAAAAGACTTGGAAAATGGAATCAATTTAAATTATCTTTTATGGGAAGAATAGCTACTATTAAGATGAACGTTTTACTGAGAATTCTCTTTTGATTTCGAACAATTCCAATTGCACTGCACCAACAATACTATAAAGAATTAGGAAAATGGACACAGCAGTTTATATGGCAAAATAAAAGACCAAGAATTAAGATGAAAGTGTTACAAGATGTGAAAGAAAGGGGAGGCTTTGCAGTATCCAATTGGCAACTTTATCATAAAGCTACAGCCCTGACTTGGTAGAAAGAATGGATTACCCTGGAAAACTCAAGGCTATTGCAATTAGAAGGTCTGATTTGAAATTAGGATGGCATGCCTTTATATGATATGAGAAAATGGAGGTACATAAATATTTTAAATAACACTCCTTGAGAGCATGTCTGTTAAAAGGTTGGGAAGGGGTTAAACATATTTTTATACAAAAATACCTAAATGGGTCTCACCTTTAGAGGCTTTTATCACTAAGGAACCTATATGGACATATGAAGATTTGTTAGATAAGAAGAACTTACTAAAACCACAAGATGTTTTGCAAAGTCAGGGTGTTGCTCTAAACTGGTGGGAAAAGGTGCATTTAGATTCCAGTTATGTAAAAGACAAGAAAATCGGGTTTTGTGACAACCTTACTGAAATAGATAAAATATTGATGGGTAAAGATGTAAAATATATAAATATGTTTTATACTATTTTGTTAGATATGGAATTGCAAGATGAAACAGTTAAAACCGCAATGATTAAATGGGCACAAAACATAGGTCATATTATTCAGTTAGACCAATGGGCAAAGGTGTGGAAAAGAAATATAAAATTTACTAAAGCTGTCTCATTTAAAGAAAATATATATAAAATGTTTTACAGATGGCATATGACACCAGAAAATCTAGCTAAATGGTACCCAAATATGTCAAATGTTTGCTGGAAATGTAAACAAAAAACAGTTCATTTTTTCACATGTGGTGGACATGCAAGGTCACAAAAAGAATTGGATATGGATTCATGAGATATTGCAAAAGATATTAGATATAACTGTACAATTTGTACCAGAACTATTTTTATTAAATATAGTTCCAGAGTCATTTAAGAAACCAGATACATATATACTCATGCACGTAATAACTATGTCTAGAATTTTATATGCAAAATATTGGAAGGAGGAGGAAGTCCCATCAAAAGACGAAAAAATCTATAAATTTTTGGAAACAGCAGAAATGAATAAACTGACATTACAATTACAAGAAAAACAAGAAGAAATCTTTGAGAAGAATTGGGCAAGAGTTTATAGGTTGGAGGACTATCTTAAGAAACCTTAAAAATTGGTTATAAGCTCTCAACATAAAAAATAAAAAGTGAAACGTGTATACAGTATAGATTCCATTTAGACAAATGTAAGCGAAAGTAAGGAGTACAGACTTCAGGCTTATTGTTTGTTGACTTTTCTTTCCTCTATATGTTATTTTCTGTTTCTTTATTCTTTCTGAAAAATAAAAATCTTTATAAAAAAACAAACAAAAAAACTTCAAAGCAACCAGGGGAGGCAGAATTCCCGGGCCTTGGAAACACTGTTTTCAGTTTCAAACTAGTAATATCAGTTTCAAGAGGGTCCTCCCCTTGCCAGCCTTCCTATCATGCACAGAGCTTGCAAAATCCCACCCCCCGCCTGGATTTGTGACTCTGTGCTTTGAATTCAGTCCTCTTCAGCTTACAATGCCAGTGGCACTGGGTTCTGCTGGGCATTCTGTGATTACACTGGTCTGCAGATTACACTCTGTACATTGTACTGGTTTTGCTGGGCTTACAAAAATGCCCCCACCTTCAGTTTTTACTGCAGAGATTCTTTGGGTCTTTGGTTATGTTCTTCTGGGCTTCTATTCCCTTTGCTTTTTTGTTGTTTACCCCCCTCCATTGGAAACAATGGAGGATGGGAGCACCTTCTTTGGGGGACCATAACTTGGACCCCATAAATCCAATCGTCACCAAATTTGAGAGGCAGGTAGAGGAGAGTCAGCCAGAGATCCTTCTGTGTTTGCTGTCTCTAGCATGACAGGGGGGCATTCTACTATACCACAAACCTCACCAGTTTCTTTGCTTCTTAAAAGTTCATGACAGTTCATGATTTGAAAACCGGGCACACCATGAACCACAAACCAAACCAAACCACATTTTCCAGGTAAATGCCCATCCCTAGTTATGATCTACTATACATCCTTAGTGCATATGATTTCCATGGTCAGGTAAAAAACAGATGTGCATGCAAATACATATTCAGCTGTGTATACTGTCTATCCATATTGCTATTGCTTTCAGTGCAATGCACACTTGCATACACATCCAAATGTGAGATAGACTTGGTTCTATGGCTTCAAGGAGCCACACACTCTGGAGCTAGGAAGAGTGATTAAAACTTTCTGGTTTGTGCAAAACTGCTCCCCTCCTGATCTTTATTTTGGAAATTTCAGAGACTTTTTTATGCTATAGCTGCTACACAGCTAACCATGGCTGACACTTGTAAATATTGATTCCCAGAAGGACAAGGAAGGTATCTCCTGTAATTCTGGAGATTTCCCTCCTCCTTGTGTGCTGTTTGTCAGAAAGGAACTGAAACAAAAGGTGTTCTGGGGTCAGCTGTCACTATAGATGGAATGCTAGAGGTGTTTCTGATGTAAATAGCACAGGAGCACAAGTTCCTTAACAGAACTGGGATGGGGAGGAGTATAAATGTATTAGAGTGGCAGAATTTTTAAAAATAGCAAAAGAAAATACGTTGAGATTTAATGTTGCAGGCAATTCAATGATGTGAGAGGAAGACCCTTCAAAAGTTCCAGTGGGATTTAATCAAACATGCCAAATATGACACACTGGATTGTGTCATTTGGCCACAGTGTGGCAGATTGAATATATCTGGCCAAAAAGGGCTTCTCTACTCCTACCACAAATTGGATAAATTACCTTATGCTCATAGTTTATCATAGCTAGAGACAAGCATACATTCCGTATTACATTTTTTAAATATTTGTGTCAGCACTTTAGAATCTGCTCTTTCACTGTTGCTTCAGTAGATTTGTTTATATTACACATGTATGATTTTATATGAAATGTATACAGTTACAAATATATACATGTTACGGCTCAGGTGGGGTGTCACCTGACGCTGCCACCACTCTGGAATTGGGATCCCTTGAGAAAGCCCAGAGCACCCTCACCAGACCTCTCTTTTAGCCAAATAATAGGTGTGAGGACGAAGCAGAGTAAACAACAAGGAAAAGGTTTATTTTATAGGAGGTCAAACAAACAAGGTGCAGGAATAATAACAGTAAGTGAGTGAAAAAAAAAAGAAATCAAATGCCCTAACACATTTAAATATATACTGTCCCTAGCTCACTACCTCAAGTGGCCTTAGACTACTCACCCTTCCCTCAGGATGAATGTTTCTTCCCCACAGCAGCCCATCTTCTGGCTCTGTTCCCTGGGAAGAAGAACAGCTTTTCCTCTTGTACCAGTTCTTATATTCCCCAGGCCTCTTCTACCCTATTGGCCAAAATCAGCACCAAAACATCCCAAGGCCTTCTGGGGTTTGTAGGCCTAGCCTCCCCTACTGCTAGCCAGGCTCCCTGGGCCTAGTAGGCCTCTGGTGGCACAGCCCAGATCATGACAATACAATATACATTACTTCTATGTAAATTATTCATATAATTTATTGACCAATAGTGCTGAAAAATGTGTTGCATTTTATGGGGAAAAAATCAGGGTTAAGAAATAGAAAATGCTATGAAAATGAAGAATCATGGGAAAGTGAAAATGGAATTTTTGGACTGATACAGCAGGGATGAGAAATTTAAACTTCTTAATCCCAGCAAGCAATGGGAACCTTAGGACTGCACAGAGAACTGATTATGGTGCAGAAACGGCAGTTCCCCAGCTCCAGGGCTTCCCTGGTTGCTTCAACAGAGAAAGTGCCACCACAATACAGCAGATCCCACCACTGAAGTAAATAGGGGAAACTGTGCAGGATCATAGACAGAGCTCTGTCTCAGAGGCATTGAACATTATTTATTTATTTATTTATTTATCATTCAATTTATATCCCGCTCGAACCCCGAAGGGTCTCTGAACGGCTTACACACAATCATTGGTTCCTAACTAAGGCCACAATTATACGGGGTGTGACTTCCTACCAGCACCCGGCAGCAGGGCTTGTTGGAGTCTGGCTTCTTCCGGCGGCCTTGGATGTCGGCACTCCACTTCCAATGTCCTGGGGCAGATTTCTTCCTGTTCCGTGGCTTCCTCCAGCGGGCTCCTCCAGTGCACGGCCCCGCGACTGCCGCAGCTCCGACCATCGTCCTTTTCGGCTCCGTCGCGCTGCGCCGACACGCCACCGTACCTCTGTGGCTCCGCCTCTGCCAGATTCAGCCGCTCACGCCGCGCTTGCAGGGCACTCCTCAGCCGCTCCATTGCTCCACCTGCCACTCCGCCGCTCCATTGCCGCCACTGTCGATGCCTTTGCTGCATGCCCCACTAGAGGAGGGTGCCCCCTGCCACCTAGGGCAGGTACCCATTTATCTACTTGCTAGATATTAATGCTTTCGAACCGCTGGGTGGGCGGGAGCTGGGACTAGGGCCAGGAGCTCATTCCAGCTGCCGTGGGTCTCGAACAGCCATAGTGGCTGTTCGTTGATGTTATAGCAGGCGTTCTTACTGCCTGCGCCACCGCTCCCTAACATAAGTCACCCACATTTTCTGACCCCAGTCACATGACATCTATTTATTTAAATGATATTAATTGTCTTTCTGAGACAAATTTGCCCCAGACAATTTACAATCAACTATCAAATGAAAAATTATGAAATTAAAAGACGCCTGCTCCTTGGGAGGAAAGTGATGGCGAACTTAAACAGCATGATAAAAAGTAGAGACATCACCCTGCCAACAAAAGTCCGCATGGTCAAAGCAATGGTATTCCCAGTAGTCATGTATGGCTGCGAGAGTTGGACTATAAGGTAGGCCGAGCGCCGAAGAATAGATTCTTTTGAACTATGGTGCCGGAGAAGACTCTTGAGAGTCCCTTGGACTGCAAGAAGAATAAATCAGTCAATCCTAAAAGAAATCAACCCTGACTGTTCCCTGGAAGGCCAGATAATAAAATTGAAGCTCAAATACTTTGGCCACCAAATGAGAAGGGAGCACTCACTCGAGAAGACCCTGATGCTGGGAAAGATTGAAGGTCAAAGAAGACGGGGACGGCAAAGGATGAGATGGTTAGACAGTGTCATAGATGCAACGAACATGAAATTGAGCACACTTCAGAGGACGGCGGAAGACCGGAAGGCCTGGCAGGAGCTAGTCCATGGGGTCGCGAAGAGTCGGACTCGACTGTGTGACTGAACAACAACAAATCAAATGAAAAACAGGATCAATTGAATTTTAAAAAGTAGTAAAATAAAAGAGTGATACAATTTACTGAAGAGCACACCAATACATTTTCTTGGAATCAGAGTGAGGAGACACAAAATCTTTGTCATCTGTCTAAAATCCTACAAGGAAACCTCAGGCCGGCCTCCCTGGAAAGGTTTCCCACAGGTTTAGGTACCACGTTGTTCCTGCTAATCTAATTTCTGGATTCTCTGGGATACATCTCTGTTCCAAAATATTCTTGGCAAACCCTGCATGCTCTGGCCTTTTCTTTATTGCCTTCATCATCCCTCTCCAGAAAACTTCCTAGTCACTGAATACTTCAAGTAATTTTCATTTGGATTCCTAATAATGTATCTTCATAGCAATTTTAGATTTCCACTACAAGCCATTTAAGCAATTGAAATAGAGTGCAATTTTAATAGCTGATTGTTTCCACAGAAACATCTGTTGGGATTCTAAGTAATATTTTTAAAGTATGTCAACATCTGAACTGTGGCCATCTGAATGAAAGCAAAAAAGACAATGGACCTTTTGATAACAAGTTTCAAAAGCAATATATTCTCTTTTAATGTAGGGAGACAGAAACTTTGCCAATATGACCTCGTATTCAAAACCCTCACATGTCCTGGGTTCAAAAGGATAAATGCAACTTAATAAAATTAGTGGCCTTTCCTTGTTTTTATGTTTCATTTAAATCTATCTGCTTGTAACAGAGTTCTGCTGTAAGCTAGAGTCTCCAATTTGGTGTAAATTTGGTTTTGTTTTCACACCTCAACAGTGCTAGCATACTTTTTCATGTCCACATGTTTATCACCTTCTCCTGGCGGCTCCACTGTCATTGCCCCCCAAGCCAGAAATAATGAGGCAGACACAAGTATTGGATTTAACTATAGGGCCACTTTATTAACTGATAACTTTAGCGGGAACCAACGGCAAGGGCAACACAGCATGCACTATGGTCAAGGCCAGAGGTTGAGGACCCCTCCCTTACCTCTTCAATAGGGCAAGCCACCCTGCCCCAGGTGGGAGCCCACTGCAGGGGCTCCCACCCGGCCAGGTAGCCATTGCAGGACAACTCTGTAGCCCCATCCCCCAAGCCACAAGTTTCAAAGAGAGGACCTAAACAGGGCCATCCCGAAGGCAGTCCGTTTTCCCTGCCCCATGCCACAAGGCACAAAGACTGCACTCACAGGACCCCTTAAACCCCAAATGATGGGTGTCAGCTGGTGCTCACCGGACCACGATCTGTATACCACATAGCAACCTGCCATCGCTGAGGCCAAGCCTCTGCTTAGGCCTCCGCGCCCCACCAGGAGGCCCAAGGCCCCCCAAAGCCCTTGCCATAATTTTCCAGAAATATATCAAGCCCCACTCCGACAGATGTATACCACTGCCGATAGAGTTCAGTCTGCCCAGCCTGAAGCATGGGTGTGGCCAAAAGAACCCAAACCACCCTCGGTACTCATTGCAGCTTTCATTCACTGTGTGACAAACCCTTTCAAGGGAAGCGTATTCCCACCCCCCACCAAACCTGGCGGGTATCATATCTGACCAGATCAGCAAGTACCCCAGGCCACTGCTTGCAAATAACTGGAAATCCACCTAGGTCTGAAGGACAAACGGCTCACCCTAGTGCAGGCTTAAAGCATAGCCTCCCAAATGAATAGCAGAACCTGTGTGGAGGGTGGACCCTCCCGTGGAACAACAACTGCAGCGGGCTCTTTTAGCTTCAGAAGTCCTCACATGGCTGAAGTTCTTTGACTATGGCATGGTTACGAAGCTAAAATACAAGGGAAAATCTCAGCCTGACATTTTGGGTTGAAAAGAGGTGAGAGGAAATGGCATTCAGCTGTGACAGAATTGCGACCACTGTCATTGATTAGATGGTCTTTTTCACAGCCTTCTTAGAAATTAACAGCAGGGAGGGTCCATTTCACAGACGGTGTACTAAGGTGGAAGGGAATTCAGCTCCAACCCACTAATCATCTTGGTTGTCCTTCTTTGTACTTTTTAAAGCTCTGCAGTGGTGTACCTAGCTGATTTGGCACCCAGGACCTTCTTTTTTTGCCATCAAGTCACAGCTGATTTATGGTGACCTTTAGGGTTTTCAAGGCAAGAGGCCTTCGAAGGTAGTTTGCCACTGCCTGCCTGCACGTCAGCCCTGCTTAACTTCTGAGACCTGGGGGGGGGGTGTCACAGAAAAATTAGCTAAAGGAAGACAGAAATAAATGAGAAATGTGTGGAAAAGAGGGAGAGAAGAGAGGGAAAGGTTGTTTTATCTTGCTGCAACACCCTAACTTCTTCTTTGGAAGATCTGGCTGAACTGTGTGCAAGAAAAAGGAGAGAGAAAGGCTAGACCAGAGGTATCAAACTCATTTGTTGGGCCAGGCCATGTAACTTTGTTGGGCTAGGCCATGTGTGCCATGTGTACCATAAAATGTAACATCACGTATTGGAGATATAAACTTTATAAAGGTGATTTCAGATGCTAAATGGCAATTGCAGGTGAATGACAATAACAGGCTTGATTGGATTAGGTGTGAGATGCAGAGGGGCAGTAGGCATGGAGATAACAGCATTGGTAATGAGACGTAGGTCTCCTTTTGATCCAGAAGTATTCAGTCCAGGAGGATGCAAAGAATAAATGGACATAAGTCTGACATTAGAAACCACCACATTTAAAAACCAATGGGGGAACATTTTAACCTTCCAGGACATTCAGATGCTGACCTAAGAGTAGCAGTTGTCTTAGAAAGGAATTTCAAAGGGAGAAAAGAAAGAGGCACTGCTGAATTGCAACTGATAATAGAGCTCAAGACAATGCATTCTCCTGGACTGAACTGAGACCTAGGTTTTCTATCTCATTATCAATGCCTACTATTGTCACTTAGCATCTGAAATCACTCCACTCTCCAAGATATAGGGATGGACTCACATTCTAGCTGTATTTAAGAAAGTGAGCAGTGACTCATGAAAGCTCATTCCCTTACAGAAATTTTGTTAGTTGTTAAGGTGATATTGGACTCTTGCATTTTTCCACTAATAAAAATTGCAAGCTGTGCTGTTAGTTTTCTCCCCCTCCCATCTGTTAGAAATGGAGAGGGGGATCTCTCCAAGTCAAATAATGTGTTAATGTGGGGATTAATGTGGAGAAAGGGGGGTTAATGTGAAGAAAGGCAGTCAATGAGCTGGAGGGGGAGATAGGGAGACATGTTGGACTGGAACACAGAACCCCAAATTTATTTTTAAATACTTAGCCATCTACGTCCAGTCATTAAACAATGGAATCCAATCCAAGTGTTGTAATTCCTAATCAGGGTCTTTTTGAAAGAAAATAAAATCCCAGGTAGACACAGAGAAATCTAATCTAACAAACCCTTTTTAGAATAAGTCAAAATAATTTCCTTTTATTTCCCCTTTCCCCTTATCTCAACATATCTCTTTCTTGAGCCCCCTTCCTTCCTTTCAATAGGCATGTGTGTTATTGAGTCTCAAAGTAAACAGCAGAGCAGGGCAATCTCAATGTAAATTGTACTTGTCAGAAGAATCCCCCTCCCTCCCCTCCCATCTCTTTGAAAAAGTGTGTGTGCATGCGAAAGCTTATACCTTGAATAAAACATTGCTGGTCTTAAAGGTGCCACTGGACTTGAACTTTGCTCTCTCTCTCTGGCAATTACTGTAGCAGTGATCAGTGTGATCTCTTAGCTTAAAGGTGCCACTGGACTTGAACTTTGCGCTCTCTCTGGCAATTACTGTAGCAGCGATCAGTGTGATCTCTTAAGGAAGTTTGCTTGAGTCTTGGAGAAAACCAGGGAAGCTTAGCTGATCATGTGCTCAGACTTCCCTGCACCCCTAGTTGCTGCAGCCAGAACTGCATCTTAAAAATAACAGGGAAGATGTTTGGCTCAAAGGCCTACCTTAAGCTGCACCTGGGATGGACCACACACCCTGGACTCCCCTTTGTATTCCACTGAAGCTCTGCAGTATCCCGTTTGAGATATGGCAAGAACTGCACACAGTCTTCCAACTGAGGCTGCACCTTGATTCAGTTTTGATACAATTTGATCCAACTTAAACTAATTTTGAATAAATTCATGCTGCTGTGTGTTTATTTTATTGACTGTGATGTTATGATATCAGCTAGATACCTATATTGGAAAACTGGCATCGAAGTTTTAAAAAATAAGTAGCTTGTGGGTAATGTGAAGTGTTAACTCTGGTAATCCCACTTTTTGACTTCTGCTTTGCCTTGGCTTTAGGACTACCTACTTGATTCTGACTGCCTTTCTGATCTTGACCACACTTCTGTGCTTCCTATAGATCCTAGCTTCTGGTTTGTCCTTGTCCTTGACCTTGATTCTGTTCTGTTCTGTTCTACTGATCTGGTGCTGATCTCTCTCTCTCTCTCTCTCTCTCTCCCCTGAGCCAAGTAATGGGACAGGTGGCTGATCAAAAAGCTGCCCCTGAATAGGGCAATTGCTCTGTAGTTTCTATGATCAAAAAAGAAATTAAATTCATTATTAAATAGTATAAAGAAAGAACCACAGGGTAACTAAGATCAAATACCATGAAACTGTTTAATTACTAACTATTCTTTGTTCTTTTAGTATAATCAAGATCATTGTCACAATTTGACCTTCGAAATGGCAGAATGGATTGTGTTTAGCTTATTTAGCCTTACATTTGTTGTTTTATGCAGTCCTAGCACACAGGGAAGCCATAGAAAGTATGTAGAAGACTAAGGGGTTTTCTCCTTTGTGTGATTTCCTCAACATCTCAAGAATCCCAAGAAAACCATGAAAATAATTTCTGTACCAATACCTGAAGAATTCAAAATTTTGTATAGTTTAAAAGAAATACGGTGGTACTGAGGTACATAATTTTGTCTTTAACTAAAATGATTAATGTAAGGAGCAAGAATACAGAATCTGCTACCATGTAATCAAACATATCATAGATGGTTACACCTCTAAGGCTCAAGAAACACAGGACACTGCAACGGTTATAGGAACAATCACTAGAGTATGCTGTATGTATTTTAATCTGCACCAATTTAATACAAGAGAAATATTATCCTATTGTAATGGGCAAACCGTCTTATAAGATACTATGTACTGCGCAAACTACCTTATAAGATACTATGTAATGTATGCAATAACCTAATAAAGCTTTAAAAAAGAAGAAGAAAGAAATGCCATTTTATTCAATGAGAGCCAGTGTGTGGTGTAGTGGTTAAGCACAGCAGACTCTAATCTGGAGAAGCGGTTTCGCTTCCCCACTCCTCCACATGAAGCCTGCTGGGTGATTCTGGGCCATTCACAGTGCTCTCAGAACTCTCTCAGCCCCACCTACCTCACAAGGTATCTGTTCTGGGGAGAGGAAGGGAAGGTGATTCTAAGCCACTTTGAGACTCCTTAGGGTAGACAAAAGTGGGGCATAAAAACAAATTGTTCGTCATCTTTTTCTGCTTCTTCTTCAGTGGGATTTGATTCCAATAAAGTGTCTTTAGGATTGCAGCCTTAGTTTGGTACTATTGTGACTGACAGGACTTTTAGGGTCTCAGGAAGAGAAAGACCTTTTTCAGTGCTGGTGCACCAGCACAGAGCCCTGGCAAAAAGGTAATGGAGGAAACTTAGTAGTAAAGACACAGGTACAATGTAAATAGTTCTGTTTCTTATATTCTCAAAACATTGGTTATTATATTTTGACAGGGGTCATTTCGTAGAAAAAGAGGTGCAGGAGCTCATTAGCATAACTTATTAGCATAACTTATTTGCATATGCCACACACCCTGACATAACCAGAAGTATGTCAGAAGGCAACACCCACCGCTCAGGATACACTGGATTGTTTTGGATTGCTAGCTATTGGGGGGGGGGACATGCAGATTTGTCCTCACAGAGGAGGGAGAGCTTGTACCTGAATAAAACATGGTCTTAAAGGTGCCACTGGACTGGTTTGGATTGCTAGCTATTGGGGGGGGGAATGCGCAGATCTGCCCTCAAAGAGGAGGGAGAGCTTGTACCTGAAGGCATGCGGGGGGTGGCTCTGCAACTTACCTGGCTGCTTCTTGCTCCTCGTGGCCTGAGTGAGGGCTGCTGGGAGCAGGGGGTGGGGCTTGTTGCATGTGCCCGCCCCCTGAGCTCCTTACTGCCGGAGCTGCGCTCCTGTATGCTCCCGCAGGAAATGACCCCTGGATTTTGATGAAAATGACAATAAGGACTCAAGGATTCCTATGCAGAGTGAAGTAGAATGGACTTAGGTATGTCTATGTCAAGACCCAGACTTGGATCCCCCTGAACCACTGCCCCTCTGATAGACCAGCAGTGTTCAGACCTATGAGTCCTTGAAGCTGCGTGCGCACAAGAAACCAGAGCTTTTCTTTAAAGAAATAGGAAAAGGTTTATTGAATGAGAAAAGGAAAAAGAGAATACCATTAGGCAACACCATCTACTTGATCAAATAGCATAAAAACTATAAAAGCTATCTTTCCTCTCTAATGTTTTGATACCTGATATTAGAAGGCAGAGCCATAGGCTGCAATCACACATACTAAATATTCCACTGTCAATCCACTTTCAGTGCAGTTTCCAACTGGGTTTTACTGTGTGAACTGGCCAAATCCAGTTGGAAAGGGGACTGAAAGTGGATTATTTAGTGTGTGTGACCACAGGCATAAAGTTTCAGAGTCCAAGGCAGAGGTTCAAGCATTCTCTGTGGTCTAGTGTAGTCCACCTCTGTCTTGTAAAATCACCAAGTCCTTCCTTGATCTATAACTTAATTATACCTTTTTGCTCTTTGGCATCAGGCGATCTGAATCCAGTCAGATCCAGTTGGAATGGGGACTGAAAGTGGATTATTTAGTGTGTGTGACCACAGGCATAAAGTTTCAGAGTCCAAGGCAGAGGTTCAAGCATTCTCTGTGGTCTAGTGTAGTCCACCTCTGTCATGTAAAATCACCAAGTCAGCCTGCCCTTCCTTGATCTATAGCTTAATTATACCTTTTTGCTCTTTGGCATCAGGCAATGTTCTGAATCCAATCAGGGCACACACTCACAGGAATGCTCTGGAAGATTACAACATTGCTCCTGGTCCTCCTTCCCATTTTATGGACCTCAGGTTTTTGGGGAGAGCTAATTACTACATTCTCATCTCCGGCCTTGAGAGGGATAAGGGTAGTGCAGGCAGAATGGGCCAATTACAGACAGCTGCAGAGCTGGTGCACTAATATTCACATTAACCCTTGGGAGGAAACAGGATGCTTTGCTTCACAACCTAACTTTGCATTAGATTGGGCAATATATTAAAGGGTTGCAGAGAGTTAAGTCGGCTTCTTGAACTTTTGAAAAGGAGCAGCTAAAGATGGAACAAAATGCAATTATGACTGATAGGGGTAGTGCAGGCAGAATGGGCCAATTACAGTCAGCTGCAGAGCTGGAGTAGGTGCACTAATATTCCTTGGGAGGAAACAGGACGCTTTGCTTCACAACCTAACTTTGCATTAGATTGGGCAATATATTAAAAGGTTGAAGAGAGTTAAGTCTGCTTCTTGAACATTTGAAAAGGAGCAGCTAAAGATGCTGCTCTTTTTCTTTAGAGACACTCCAGTCTTGCTGGCTATGGAACAAAATGCAATTATGACTGATTGACACTGGCCCAGATTTCAATGGTTTGTGAATGTGGATAGGAGATAGAATTTCAGTCGTATGGCAAGATGCACAGCAGCATTTGAAGGCCTTCCACTGAACACATATTGTACTTTAAGAACATTTGCTAGAATTATTTTTATACATACAAAGCAGAGATATAAGCCCTGTTGAAAAGTTGACTGCATGTGACCTGGCATGTGACTGGTGGGGGTGGAAAAATGGTGCCTTGAACCTGTTTCCTCTGCCAGATGGAAAAGAGGGCGGCATCAGCAAAGAGGGATGGGAACAGAGATTGCATAGAAATAGCAGTGGAGTTGACATCCCTTTGTTCAAATTTTAAGTGGTGTCCTCAAATGCTCGAAACAGGTTACTTTCTCTGAATATTTGAAAATGTTCTATATTATATTATATTTTATTATTATGTTGAAAATGTTTTGCTCAGGAGTGTTTTCACACTAAGTATCTACAGCTCCCCCCTTCCCCATCTGCCAAAGCCACTAGAGGGTGAAAACAACAACAACAACAATCATGTTACAAAAGAGGAGTTGTCCTTCATTGTCTGAAGCATACTTTGTTTCAGTGGAAGGAGCTGTGTCACTTATTTCTTGCTATTGCTGCCTGCCTCCCAAAGCAGAGGATTTTTGTGTGAACCCTACTATTGACTTAATTGGATCAAAAATACTCAATACATTCTTGCTTTGCCACCTGGAAACTGTATTTTGTTCCACTAAGATCTGAGCATGTGCCAGTATTACCACCTGATGAAAGCAGCCACTTGTGCAGAAGCAAAAGCCACCCTAAATGGAGGCCCCGGTCACACGGGCAGGAAAATGCGGGGGTGTGTGTGAGTGGCTGTTTGCCCCGGAGCAAAATAACGTGTGGCTGCGTGATCAGACATCCAGTCGAGGTCCCATCGAGGTCCCGTGGTTAGGGGGGAGGTGCCGATCACAGGACAATCCCGTGGCGCGGCCTCTGTAGCAAAAGGCTCTGCGGGTTTAACCCCTTCCAGGGCTGCAGAGGAATGCAAACTGTGTCCTCCGTCTGGTCCCCTCCAGCAGGAGCTTCAGCCGGGCCACCCTCCCGCCACGCCCCCCTGCACCTCCCCCTCTGCTGCCCGGTGCAGAGAGTTCCTCTCGAGCAGGCCGAGCCAGGAGTGTGGGGGGTACGGAAAAGAGGAGGAGGCTGTGTTGTTTGTTTTTAAATGAAGTGTGCACATGCGCCGTTGGGTGCTTGTGCGCATCCCGTGGAGACTTGAAAAAAAAACACCTTTTAGCAACGGGACATGGGCGGGCACCGGATGCCAGAACCTACCACCGGAAACGTGATCAGGCGCCCGCCCTTGCCCTGCAGTTTCCGGAAACTAGTACCTCGGAGGTACTAGTTTTTTACCCCGCATCTTCAGTGGGAAGTCTTGGGTTCACCACAGGAGCTCTACGCTTCCCAGATGTGGCGCTGTGATCACGCCCGGAAAATCCATCTATCTTTCGTCTTTGTAGCGTGGCTAATGCTCCATGTGACCGCAGCCAGAGTTAATTTTAAATTATGACTGTTGGAAGTGAAGGACATCATGCTGTCTCTTAGCCTCAGACTTCAGAGGGGGACTATAGAGAGTCAGAGAGATAGATAAGCCAGGACCCTGAACACCCTTCCTTTATACTGCTCTGATGCTATCTCTTTGATATGTAGATTGCTACTCTCAGCAAATCTTCCTTCCTTCCTCTGACACCTTCTCTTACCACACTCCTCCATCTTGGCAGCATGAGGGAAGGACATGCCTCCTGCATCTCTATCCAACCCAGCTAGCTAGACTAGATTAGAATCCTATTTCTATTCCATCTAGAATGGAGTTCATTACAATAAAGGACTCATATTAGTTTTGCAAAGATAAAGAGGCTCCGTGTGTAACTTTGTTTCTTAGCTGCACTCACAAACTCTGCTGTGTGATGTGCCTTGAACATTCTGCTAACCTAATATTCCCTCATTATTAAAGATGATCCTGAACCTTAAGCAAGCCAGTAAATTGTGAATGAATGCAAGCAGAGGCTACCCAGCTAATCACCATGCAGAATGCTGCCACAATTTAGCAGCACTAGTTTGAATTGTAATCAGTGTGATCATATGAAGGGCTTGACTTGAGAGGAAATAAGCATTGCAAACAGGGTACAGTCTTCCAAAGCCTTATTTGCAAAAATTAAATAATTCTTGGGTGGGAGAAGCATAGCTTCATTGCTATGAAGCTATTATAATTTCAGCTTTGCTGCTGATCTTCTACATAGCATTTTGTGCCTGCAACAAGAGACAGGAACTACACAAGGGCTGCCTATGCTTCATATATTTTAAGAGACTATTCTTACTGCAGATCTTCACAGTTTACTAGAATACAATGGTTATACCATAAGTATCCGCATAACAATCTTCACTGCAGTATAGAATTTTCTATTGTGGAAAGTATCTTCAGGCATCCCTGAATATACTATTTCCTAAATATCAACGTGTTTGGATCTTGTCAGAGAAGTACAAACAGAGGAGTCTATTCTTAGCCAGCACTTAATTCCAGTCTATAGGTTGTGTCTGGAAAGTGGAGAATCTCACAGATAAATTTAAAATTAATCATCCGTCAATTGAGACTTAAAACATCTGGACTAAATTTATGATCACTTACCTCATGTTCTATGAATGACATTTGGCAAAGAGAGGCAGATCATACCGAGGCTTTAATTTGAAAGATATTTGTTTGCATTTTTAATTACATTGTCATTCCAGGATTAATTTGTCAAAAGTATATTTTTGCAACTAAGTTTGGTGGAACCGTCAGTGGAAGATCAGCATGTTAGAAAGTGAAGTGCACCATTTTATGAAGTGGATCGACAGTTTCCTTCCTTTCTTCTATGAAGGAATACATGGGGAAAAAATGGAATGTAAAATCCACATGCATTATTCAGGAGAGACTGACAGGAATTACACTATTTTATTTTGTTTCTTTCTGTAATTTCTTTACCACCTTTCCGCTCAAGGCTGAGTGCAACAATGTTCACTCAATTTACAGGTCAAAAAACACTTAAAATACAATATTAAACAAAAATATTCAGATGCTAAGCAAAAGCAGATTTCCCTCAAGGTTAAATGGGGGGGGGTTGCTTGTTTCCTAAATTATAATAAAGAAGCTGCCTGATAGAGCCCATAGGTGAAGCATTCTATAGGTGCAGTGCCCTTATTGAAAAGACCGTGCTGTGAAGCAGCCTGTCTAGAAGCAGACTTATGACGCTCCATTCTGTTCTCATTCCAAAACTGTACTCTGTGTGAAGAAGGAACCTCCATGCAAGAGGGTTCACTAACCAACTAGCTGTCTTCTGCCTAGCTTACTCCAGCATCATGCTGCTAGAGCCTCAAAAAGTTGGGATACTGTTAATATTGTAATGGCTATGTATAAAATCATCCCGACCAGCAGGAGTTGCTGTCGCACATCTGAGGCTTTGAGTTGGTTCTATATTGGTTCTGATTATTGTGTGGTGTTCTGTGGACTTGACTATTTCACAGCAGTAACTGTTTTAAGATCTGTGCTGGAGTCTGTTCTACAGGCCACTTGGAAGCTATATATTTATAATTTATTTTACAGAATTTAAAACCCACCTTTCTGCCCCCATAAGGGCAACAAAACAAAACATGCATGATAAAATTACATTTTAAAAATGTTAAAATGACACCCCCCATATCATTACATCAGTTAAAAATCAGAATTTTGCTATGAAATGAAATAGCTAGTCCTGAAAAACAGCCTTAACTGATGGTCACAGTTACGCTGGCCTTGTAACATCTGGACTAGACTGCTGTAATGTACTGTATGTGAAGCTACCTTTGGAAAAAAGCAAACTTCAACTGGTCCAGTATGTGGCAATCCAGTTGCTGTTCAGAGTGATCTGCCAGGATTTCATACGTACATTTTGATTGATTTTACATTGCTGTCAATTTCTTCCCAGGCACAGTTCAAAATGTTGACCTTTAAACCCTTCAGCAGTCTGGGACCTGCACACTGTCTCCAAGATAAACCTACCCAGACATGAAGCACAGCTAGTGAGGTCCTGCTTTGCCTGTCACTACCAGTGTTCCTTCTAAGATGAGTTAATGTGAGCTAGCTCACAGTTTCCTGGTTTTCAGGTAGCAATGTGCAACAGGGCTTCTTTGGTGGTGGCAGTCCAGAATATCCTGGAACAATTACCAGGTTTCCTCTTTTCCTACATCTTCCTGCCAGCTTTTAGGAAGGCAGTGAAGCTGCAGCTGTTTCGTCTAGCCTTTTATCAGATTTTGATCACTTTATGGTGTCCTGTGCATTTTAATCCTATATCTACTTTGTGTATTCTTACATTAGCACTTATGTTTTTAATGAGACCAATATTATTGTGGTGATAGTGTCATTTTTATGTAAACATTTAATTCTGTAAATCATTTTGGAGGTATAGATTTATGTAAAAATTTAATTCTGTAAATCGTTTTGGAGGTATAGATAGGTAGGGGGATTTAAATATTAACAACAAATAGAATAAAGAAAAGAAAATGCGGAAGAAGAAAGACTCTTAAAGAAAATGTAAACAAAAAAGCATGCACATCTGTGCTGATAGGCTTTTATCCTGATATGCATTCTAAGGAAATTATTCCTTGGATGTTCACTACTATTGGAAGGGAATGATTATTTATTCATTGGTTTGAATGCATGCAGCGCAAAAGGCCTTTATTGATATTTGGTAAGAAAAATCTGATCCTTCCAACCCTAAGTATAAATTAAAATTTATCTAAGTTACAATTATAGTTGATTATGGAGGCAGTTGCATAGCATGTGCTTGTGTTGAGTTACCCAGGATACAGTATAGCTCATGCTGAGACCCACTGTGTGAGGGATGTAAGCATAGGCAACATGCTGCTTGAAATTAATTAGCCATGTCTGGGATACCCTCTGAACAGTAAACTAAGGTGAACCATGGAAATGGAAATGAATGGCATCCTTTAACTAGATGAACATAAAATGTATCAATATATAGGCTGATACAGAACTGCCAGGGAAAAAAAATCTCACTATCCTCTTGGACTTTCAGTAGTAGCTTGACATGCTGGGATCCACAGGTGATGATTTTCACAGCTGGGAGAAAAACATTATCACCTGCACCTTAAGCAGCCACTGAGCCAGTAGTTGGGAACCATACTGGCAAAAATGCCAGTGCTTTCAGGAGAGGATGCCAAAATGGACTTGCAGTGGGCTTACAATCACTATTTAGGGAGCTATCTTATCTGCAGCCCTGGTGATGTGCCGAACAGGGTAGCAGCCCATGGATTTGAAAGTTGCCAGTTCTAGCTCTTTCTTCATCAAATGGCTATAGTAGATTGCAACATTGGTCATCCTGTGAGTATGGGGGACTGTTGATTGCTTTTCTTCCTTTGGATCCTGATGATAAAATTTAAGCATCTTGCTTGGGTTCTTCAGCTACACAAAATTCAATATTTATGTATAAGCAGATTTAGGAAGATCTCTCTCTCTCTCTCGCTCCCCTTCCCCCCGGAACTCATTAGCAACATGGAAATAAAAGGAATATTTATGGGAATAAAAATTGAGCTATCTATCAGGCCTCTTGTAGGATTACTGTGATAATGTATCCAAACATTTTTGAACCCCCAGAATGCTACATAAATGTCCCCTATCAGTTGCATCTGGATTGCCAATTTTCTTGTAAGGCTTAGCTCATCCATCTGTATTTTTGTAACCTCATAGTTGGGATATTACGGCCCCAGTCACATGACAGGTTTAGGCCTGGAAGAGAGACGGATCGGGGGCACAGCAAATGGGTGCGATCACACCGCAACATCTGGGAAGCGGCGCGCACCCATCCCCAATTCGGCTCTCTAGGCCAAAAATGCGCATAGAAAAAAAACCTAGAAAAAGGTAGGACCTACCTGAAACGGCGCAGGAAGCGCGGCCGTGAGATCGCTGGCACGCCCATCTTCAGGAGCAATCGAGCCTCCCAGTCGAACTGCGCATGCGCACACATGCGCAGCCAGCTGCCTTGCGTTCCCTTCTGTGGCTCCCCCCTGGCATCTGATCGTGTCGGGGAGCAACTGCGCAGTGGCTCAGGGGATCTGTCAGATCCCGCTGCCGCGTGTCTTTTTTGGTGCAGCTCTAAAAAGCCGCACTTTGGCCATTCTCCCCCACCCCCCGTGTGGCAGGGGCCTACAGTGAGCTATCCTAGAAGACAAACCAGAAACTGCACTGGTTTAAAATGTGGCAGCCCGATTACTGTCAGGAGTTAGGTGACAGGAATATATCTTGCAAGTTTTAAAACTGATTCTTTGACTGCCACTTTGTATTTAAGTCCAATTCAAGATGCTGGTTACGACCTTAAACGGGTACTAACCAACCTAGTGGTACCCACATATCAAAAGGAACATTTCCTCCTACATGTCTCCATTTGCCAACTATATCCTCAGTCTGCCATTTTGTTAAGTCCGGCGCTTAACAATAAGTCAGAGAGTGATTTCAGCGAAAACTCAGGTTTATTCAGCTCGTTAATCGACTTCTCCAACACGGTACAACTCCTGATAGCCCGAACAGCCTTTCCATTGTAGCTGCTCGGTATTTAAACATTCCGGGCTAATGTAGCCACACCTACTATACAAGTTCCAACCTATCAGGTTGTTCGCATAATAGCCCAATCACAAGTGTTCCCACCACAGACAGTTCAAATGTGATTGGACACAATACTTTCGGCGCGAATCCAAGCCGATGTCTGAAGCTTAACATAGCTTCCCTATGGGATGATTCACACTTCATCCTCATGCATTCAGGGCAGCATCTGAATACATTACAAATCTACTGGCTGTTCCCCCACTTAAGGTGGTCCACCTGGCATCAACCAGAACTTATGCCTTTTCCATTGTAGCTCTTACTTGGTCAAATAAAATGGCCTTGTGACATTTGCTTAAAATGTCCAAAGATGGTGCTCCCCTTACCTTGTCTGAGATCCTACCATCTGTAGAAGTGTAGAGGTGTTGCAGGGCCATTTTATTTTCAGGGCTATTAAAAGGGTATGAACTGCAGGCATGGGGATGGGGAAGAGAGGTATTTTGTTGGTATTAAATTGTGATAATTTTAATGGTAAGTTGTAAGCCGCCTTGAGATGGCTTACAAGTTACAGTTAAAGACACCACAATTTAATACTAACAAAATAGCTCTACACCCCTGATGATATAAGGCATGATATAATTTATTTTAATGGCTGGGCTACTTGAAATGCAAAGGAAAAATAATTCAAATGTGCAAATCCATGATGGGTCTACACAGATATAGAAGTAGCTTAAGCCAAACTCCCTTAATCCATCACAGTCAATTTCTGATCAGTATAAGGAGGATACATATTTAATTTGTTTGGTTCTATATTTAAAATGTCTTTTATAGACAAAGAAGAATGCAAAGTGGGATAATAGCCATATTAATGGATGCATTGTTTCACCTTGTCATGGGATATCTACATTGGTTGCTCATAGATTTGTTCCTCTGCATCTATGTGCATAAGGTAAGAAGTAATTACAGAACCAGGTGTTAGTTTGTGTCACATCTTTATTACCACAACTGCACATGGACTTGTGCATTAAAAACCATCACAAAGAACTCAGAGGGTTATTTTTGCCTCATTGCGTTCGTTTCTTTTCAGTTTACGTAAAAGGGCTAAAATCCCCAATTATATTTTTAATCATTAAAAGAATAAATCATTTCTCAGAAAACTGTAGCAAAATATGGCAACCTGTTGACTTTCTGAGAGGGGCATTTTTTCTCATAATTAGTAGCTTCAGTGCAAAAATATTTTTTTTATTTTCATTTTGTTTTTCCAACACTCATTATAATTCCTTACAAAACCCTGTCAGCCTAGAAACTGGAGAGTAGGAGTTCCAGTTTGTTAAATGAAAAAGACTGCTTTAGTAATACGATAACCACTGCAGTACAGGAAGCGGCAGAGTTCTTCCAGCTGATAAGCAAAGAAGTTAGGATTCAAGTTGCTGAAAAATTGCTATGTTTGGAGATCTTACTACCATCCATAGACTTCCTCTCCTATCACATGTGAAAGGCAGACATCTGGCCATATTTTCTGTTCATTCATCACCACATGTGCTGGGAAGGGTGAAAGGAAATTGCAGTAAAGGGGGAGGACTTTTTCCATTCCTTTGGGTGGGAACTCCTCATTTTACATGTTTACGCATGCTATTGCTATCTGCCTTGGAGACAGACATCAAGTGTAGAATGTTTACAGAAGAAGTTGATAAACAGAACATACCTCTTCTTTTGACTACGGGAGGCCTGTGTAACATATGTCCCTTGTGCGACATATGGCTCTCATCCCTTATATGTGACCTAGGGGAGCAGCAAACTGTTTACAGCATAACTGGCACTTTACAAGAGTTATAAAACATGCCCTAAGACCCCTTGCTATCTTCTTATTTTGCCTTTGAGTAGGAAAAGAGAAACACCATCTTTTCAGAGTGAGATCTCCCTTGAGGGACTGGTCTACCACAGTAGCAGTCCAGCCCAGGCTTGCCATTTTCCTGCTGGGAGCAGGGAATGCCCTGCTACTGGGTCCCATTTTCCATCACCACTCCTGTTTCTGGCAGGATCAAAATAATGAGAAAAATAGTGATCAGGCAATGGTGTAATGTCACTTCTGGGAAAAATCCAGTCCCCTCTAGAAATCACAATGACTTTACCATAGAGTTCTGGCAATTCCTAGAGAGGCATGATGTCAGTTCTGGTTTCCTCCCACAAGTGATGTCATGCCATCATCAGAGGGCACTCCCATGTTCCTGTCCCCCTGCTGGCTGACAGTCCTACTCTGGCCTGACCTCCAGACTTTATATCTGTGTATATCTAATTCTCAACATGACTGACCCGTGGATACTTAAATCTGTGGATCAGGGTGTTATGGACCCTGGCCAAGGGCTCCATAGGTTCACAGAAGTTCCCAAAGAACTGACATGAGAGATCCAGGTTTACTTACAAGGAGAGCTTTAATAACCCATCAAAGTTATCAAAGCAGATGCAGGGCTGAGCTCCAGTCATCTGAGCCTCGAGATGCACACACACAAACACACGCAGTGGAGCTTAGTCAAACCCTTGAGACCAAGAGCATAACTATAACTAGGCATCTTATGCTCTAAATCCTGGCAGACAGTCAGAAAGTGATTAATCAGGCTATCCCGTCCTGCACCATGCTTCCAGTTGGGAGAAGAAACAACCTAGGCCTTGAAGATAAGGCTCTGCTAACAAGCATGGGAGTGAGAATGCTCCCCAGAGAGCAGCTCATGCTCTCTCAAGAGACTCAGGGCCACCAGCAAAGATGGAGTCACCCGGAGCAATACACAGAGCCATGGAGAGAGAAAGACTTTTCTACAAATTTGGGGGTCCCCTTGGGCTTACTTAAAATTCTCCAAAAGACAAGTGAAAGCACAATGGCAGACAGTGCTGCAATGCTCCCCTACCACCCACCTGGCTGCCAAAGTGGTGAAGCTGCAGGCAAGCTGCTGGGTGGGCAGTTGGAAGGAAGAGGGGGATGAGGAGTTGCAGCTCATTGGCTGGCTGAGAAAAAGGAATGTGGGTGGACATGGGTGGAGCAGGAGTCACTATGCTGTGAGATGCTGTGAAAGGGCATGTATCCTACTCCTGTCTGGGCTTGCTAGCCTTGTAAAGCAGCCCTGCTCTGAACTACCATGTCGCTGCTTTGGACATGCCCATTTCTCCTGGACCAGCATCCCCTATGCACTGCTAATGGAATGCAAGGCCGGAACCTCATGGGATGTGCAGTAAGGGGGATGGTCTTACCCGCTGTGGCTCCCCAACAGCTCAACCAGGCTGCTTTGGCCAGGGCAGCAGCAGGCAGCACACCAGCCCCAGACTCCATTCCCTGGTGAGCTCCTGCAGCAGCTTGCAAGGCTGGGAGGACAGCTGGATGCCTTCAACAGAGTGACAGCCTGCCCATCACCTGCAGAGTCACCTGCTCTCCTCCTCTATGGTGTAGAGGAGAAGAACTGGGTACATGAGATTCTGCCCTCAGTCTGAATATCCCAGATGCTCCTATTGACCTCTGAAGCAAAGGGAAAGACAAGGAGGAGGTTGATGGGGGACAGATTTCAGCCTTTCCAACAGTCATTTTTACCCCACTTTTCCACCAAGAAGGAGCCCAAAAGCTCATAAGAACATAAAAAGAGCTATACTGGATCAGACCATTAGTCCATCTAGTCCAGCATACTGTCTCACACAGTGGCCAACCAGTTCTTCTGGAGAGCCAACAACAGGGCATAGAGGCCAAGGCCTTCCCATGATGTTGCCCCCTGGCTATGGGATTCAGAGGTTTAGTACCTCTGAATGTGGAGGTTCCCCTCAGTCACCATGGCTGGTAGCCACTGATAGACCTATCTTCCATGAATCTATGTAATCCCATTTTAAAGCTATTTATTCCTGTGGCTATCACTACATCCTCTGGTAGCAAACTGCACATTTTAATAACTTGCTGTGTAAAGAAATATTTCCTTTTGTCTGTCCTGAATACACTGCCCATCGGCGCATTTGGATGCTCTTGAATTCTAGTATTTTGGGAAAGGGAGAAAAAAATCCCTTTGTCAACTCTCTTCACCCCATCCATAATTTTATAAACCTCTGTCTTGTCCCCCCCTTAGTAGTTTCTTTTCTAAACTGAAAAGTCTCAGAGTCTTCAGGTTTTCCTTATAGGGAAGGTGCTCTCATCCCCCTAATCATCTTGGTTGCCCTCTTCTGTACTTTCTCCAGCTCTGCGATGTCATGTTTGCAATATGGTGACCAGAACTGTACATAGTATTACAGATGAGGCCACATCATAGATCTATACAGGGGCATTATAATATTACCTGTTTTATATCCAGCCCCTTTCCTAATAATCCCTAACACTGAGTTTGCCTTTTTTCACTGCTGCAACACAGTAGGTTGACACTTTCATTCAGCTATCCACTATGACCCCAGGATCTTTTCCCTTCTCGGTCTCAGCAAGTTTAGGCCTCATTAGCCTATATTTGAAGTTGGGATTTTTTGTCCCCGTGTGCATCACCTTACACTTATCAACCCTGAACTTCATTTGCCACATTATCGCCCAATCACCCAGTTCGTGGAGATCCTCTTGGAGCTCTTCACAGACAGCCTTGGTTTTCACCATCCTGAATAATTTTGTGTCACCTGCAAACTTGGCCACTGCACTACTCACCCCTAGTTCCAGATAATTTATGAATAAATTAAATAAACCTGGCCCCAATATCAATCCTTGTGGGACCCCATTGCCCTCCATTAGGAGAACTGTCCATTCATTCCTACTCTTTGCTTCCTGTCATTTAACCAACTATTAATCTATAAGAGAACACATCCTCTTATCCCATGACTGCTAAATTTACTCAGGAGTCTTTGATGAGGTAACTTGTCAAAAGCCTTTTGTAAGTTCAAGTGTATAATGTCTACCGGGTCACTGTTCTCCACATGCTTGTTCACTTTCTCAAAGAACTCCAAAAGGTTGGTGAGGCGAGCTTCCCCTTGCATAAGCCATGCTGATTTTCCCACAGCAAGCTTTGTCCCTCTATGTGCCTAACCATTCTATCTTTGATTAATTTGCCTGGGACAGACATTAGGCTGACTGGCCTGTAATTTCCTGATTCCCCTGGATCCCTTTTTAAAAATGTGTGTAACACTTGCTACTCTCCAGTCTTCTGGTACAGCAGCTGAATTTAGTGATAGGTTACATATGCAGGTTAGTAAATCAACGATCTCACATTTGAGTTCCCTAAGAACTCTTGGGTATATACCGTCAAGACCTGGAGACTTATCAGTTTTTAATTTCCCCAGTAGGTCTACAACTTCATCTCTGATCACTTCAATTTGGCTCAGTTCTTCAGACTCCCTTCCTGAAAAGGGGGGGGGGGGGGGGATGAGGGAGAGAAAAAATGAAGGATTTTCCAAAGAATTTCACAGCTGAATAGGGATTTGAACACCAGTTGTTCCCAAGCTGATGCTAACCATTACGCTTCATTAGTGCTCTCTTTTTGTGTGATCTTGCTTTTCTTCTGAAAGACTAGCAGGCTCCTTATGGTTATGCCACAGTATTTATTCACTGAGTGCATTTTTATCCTTCTTGTACCCCAGGGCTCTTAGGGTGGCATATGTGGTTTTCCCTTCCTTGTTTTAGCCTCACATCAATCCTGTGAGGTAAGTGAGGCTGTGGGAGGGCAGGCAGGTTGCACATGGAGAGGAGGAGATGAGTGAGGTTCTCCCACTCATGCCCACTGCAGAGGATCTGGAGGCCAAACCACTGGCTTTTTTGTTGTGTTGTTTTGTTTTTTAATGCGGGTGAGCACTTTGAAGTCATGGTGACCTCTGGTGACTGATTGTGTGTGCCCCTAGAAGTCATGGGGACCTCTGGTGAGTGACCCCTACTGGGGGCCCGAGGGATATTCAGAGAGGTGGTTGAATAAAGCTTGCCCCCACCTCTGGTATTTCAAGGAAGTCTCCCATGCAAGTACTCTCCAGAGTCGGCCCTGCTTATCTTCTGAGATCTGACAAGATCAGGCTTGCCTGGGCTATCCAGGTCAGAGCAGACCACTGATGTCTGAGCCAGGTCAGAGAAAATTGCAGAGGCTGGTGGATGGCCAATGCAGGAAAAGTGGGTGGGGGACTCCACATTAGTCTTGTTGGTTCCTGCTTGTCGTGCACTGTATGTTGATAGGTTCAGCATACATTCTTAATTCATTTTTTTACACTGTCTGCTTGTGTTGGACTATGCCTTCTGTAATCCAGCTGTGGTGGCTTTGCTCTGAAGATTAATGAAATATTATATTCTTTGACATACTATGTTGTGGTGAAACATATTCCCTCTTTGATTTGACTGCTTTTAGCAATGTACTGAAGGGATCACACTTATTGAACCGATGTTTTTGCAAATGTGGCAAATTGGAGGTGTTGTTAATAATGGAAGAAAAAAAGAGGCCCACCAGGGCTACTTTTTTGGCTTTGCTTTGGTATTTTAGTCCGTTTGCCAACTTTGCAAAAGTGTCTGGGGGGGGGGGACATAGCTGAAGACATGATAAAATGAGTGCCCGGCAGCTAATTTTCCAGGTTTCCAAAATCCCCACAGACATGACCAATGATGAGTGTAAATGTAATCTAAATAGTGTTTGATTTGGATTTTAGAAAGTTAATCCTTGTAACATGCCATTTGTCCAGTGTTTACATTCCACACAACGCTCTGATTTGAAGCAGTACTCATTTAAACTGCAGAACTCAACAGAGGTGCAGCTGAACACTAGGTGAACACAGACATATTGCAACTTGCCATGGCATGCATGGCATACCATCTGCTTCATCCTGTGGTGACAAGAAGAATATTACTATTCCTCTGCTTGCCTGGACTTTTGTCCAAGTGCATAAATGTGGCACTATTCTCCTTGGATGTCTGGCTAACCAAAGAGCTCTATGCAACCAATGATTAAGTTACCATTTGGTAAATTGTCTTCTGCATTCACCTACAAATGATCAGTATGACTAAACTTAACTTAGCATGATGTGCATGTGCCCTATTTTTTTGACAAGTGTTGAAGATAATTGGATTATACAATCTTTAAAAAAAATTTTTGAGGAAATATGGAGGAAATATTGTAAAAGTATCACCACAGGGTAGAATGATGCACATGATGGGATCAACAATGGCTGTGGGCTCACCGATTACATTCTCTCCAAAACAGGCAGCTGTGCAGGAGGAAACAATCTGTGAGCTGACACCAATTGTCGTTGTTGATGAAGGGTCTGAGCCAAGTGGTCCATTAAGCATTGGCAGAGTTGCTGGGGCTTGGTTGATGGGATCAACAATGGCTGTGGGCTCACTGATTACATTCTCTCCCAAACAGGCAGCTGTGCAGGAGGAAACACTCTGTGAGTTGACACCAATTGTCATCATTGATGAAGGGTCTGAGCCAAGTGGTCCCTGAAGCATTGGCAGAGTTGCTGGGGCTTGGTTTTGCTTGCTCCTGCCCACCAAGCAGCCCTCTAGGGAACAGTGCCTGTCAGTTAAATAGCCATTCCCTGTTGGTAACTTTTTTTAAAAAAAAAAATGGGCTGACAGGGAATGGTGGTAACTTTTTTTAAAAAAAAAATGGGCTACCATTCATGGAACCTCAGGGATACAGCCAAAGGGTGATTCTGCATCTAGCAGTCACTCCACATTTTCTCAACTGGGAGGAAAAAGTTCAAAACCACATTCATCTTGGGGCAATGCCATACTGACTGCAAAGTCACCCCTGAATGGCCATAAATCTATGCAGAAGGTACCATAAAATCCAATGATCAAAGAAAGCGAAAGTGGCATGCCGTGTGGAAGGCACCACAAAATCCAGTTATCAAAGAAAGTGAAAGCAGCATGCAACGCAGAGGGAATGTGGGTTTTGTAAAACAATGGAGGGAAAAGCCAATGCAGAATCACCCACCGTTGCTGCTGGAGCCCTGCCAATGAAATGGAACTGTCCTGTCTCTCCAACTCATACCGACCCCTCCCTGATGTCCTTAAAATGTTGATCTTGGCAGAGCATCAGGGACAGCAAAGGGGACAGAGCTGGGGGCATAGTGGGGGATGACTCGGCAAAAATGGCCCCACTCTTCAACTGGTAAAAATACTTTATAAAACCAAAGTCCAGTGCCACCTTCAAGACTCCCACAATTTATCACAGGACTGATGGATTGTTACGTCACACTAATAACGCCACCCTGCTGGGGGGAAAATGCTTTATGCCAGCAGAAAATGAACTTTAGGTGCAACCCAGTACATTTGTTACCAGAGTGCAGGGGTCATTTTGTAGAAAAAAGGTGCAGGAGCTCATTAGCATAACTCATTAGCATAACTTATTTGCATATGCCACAACCCCTGACATCACTGGAAGTGTATCAGAAGGCAACACCCACTGCTCAGGCTCCACTGGACTGTTTTGGATTGCTAGCTATGGGGGGGGGGGAACGTGCAGATCTGTCCTCACAGAGGAGGGAGAGCTTGTACCTGAATAAAACTTGGTCTTAAAGGTGCCACTAGCCTGTTTTGGACTGGGGGGCTGGGGGGGCCTCTGCAGCTTACCTGGCTGCTTCTTGCTCTGACTGAGGGCTGCTGGGAACAGGAGGTGGGGCTTGTTGCATGTGCATGCCTCCTGGGCTCTTTACTGCCAAAGCTCCGCTCCTGCGCGCTCCTGCAGGAAATGAACCCTGCCAGAGTGTAAATTCTGTTTAGCCTGTCAGAGTAGGGTGGAGTGGGGGGGCATATGATTTTACCCCTTCCCCCTTTCCCCCCCGCCACATTACTTCATGCCAAGGTACAGATGGCCTATTTAGAACTTCAGAAAGTACAAGACAAACAAGGATGCCAAGTAATCTATAAGGTCTTCTCTGGTTTTCCCTTGCAACTATTTATAATTTTCTGTGACATTTGGCAGAGGTTCTGGAATGTAGTTTGTCTTGCTTTGTTTAACGACATAGGAGCATACGTTGTTTGTTTGCGCTGTGTTTGCTAATGTAACCCAGCGGAGTTCCGTTCTCAAAATGATTTATGCATGTTTAATACATGTGACATTTGCATACAAATATGAAGAAGTAGTTTATATATCATTGGGTATAACAAGAGAAAAATAGCCTTGCTGTGGAAAAACGACCTTGGCCTCCAATAAATCTTTGAAGGAATCACCCTTAATAATGTAGCTGGCCCCATAATGATGAAAAAGAAAACCAGACAAGGTAAGGGTTTCTACATTCTCAGGGACTCCCTAGATATACAGGAAAATATGATTTGTCTAAATTAAACAAAAGACAATCGGTCTCCCTCTCCAGCCTGCCAAAGACTCAATACGCTCCTGCAGATATGGGATGTTGAGAAGCCTGGAGGGAAAGCTCTGGGGGAGTCCAAATTATCCCTTGTGATTCCCCACTGCCCTCCCAGGTTTAATTGAGTTCTATTCTTGGGTGGGGAGGAAGGTTGCCTGCCATTTCAAAGGACAGAAGAAGGTTAGAATAAAATGTATTGTTTTCAAATTGAATCCAAAGCTATAGTACCCAGCTTGTGTAAGGGTTGGCAGAAAATACTTTAAATCCCTATGCAGCTGGATAATGTGACCCTTTTGTCACATTATCCAGCTGCATAGGGATTTAAAGTATTTTGGAAGAGCAAATTGGTGATGTTACTCGAAGTGCCCTCCTTCATTTTCACTGGCTGCAGGCTGTCCTATTGTTTGATGGAATCGTTGACTCAACAGTTGACTTCCGGGTTGGGTTAACAGCAATATGCTCTATTTAGAGCTGCCCTCAAAGACAATTCAGAAGCTGCTGCTGGTGCAAAATGCAGCTGATTGCCAAATGTCTGCTGCTGGGTGTTATGAGCATGTTAAGCCATTTGCTTTCAGGTTCAATTCACTATTCTGACTGTTACCTTTAAGGCTCTTCTCCTTGCTTGGAACAGTGTGCCATGTGAGGTCTTCATATCAGTCCCTTCTCGTGATGACTTCCATCTGGGGGGTCAACACAGCTATGGATGGTCTTGGGCTGGCACCAATGCTTTGGGGGTGGACTTACCACTCCAGTACAGGACCAGTTTTTCCCCAAATGTTCTTAAGCCATTACTTTATGAATTAATTTTATTAATGAGTATCAGAGAGAAATGTTATTGACATGATATGATTTTGCAAGCTTTTATTTTAAGATGTCAGTGTTGTTATGATAAATGTGTTTTAACTAGAAGCCATACTGAATGAAGGAGAAGGTGGGGTAGAAATGTTTAAATATATTGTATGACAATCTTTATGGTCATCTATACCAGGGATCTCCAACATGCCTGCAGACACCTTTCCTGATGCCTGCTAAGTGTTTTTAGTAAGTGGACAGGGCTGGATGGCGATTTTGCCCAGCAAGGCTTCTGGTTGGCCTTGAATGTCGGATTAACTGAGCACATTAAAAATGTTGGGAGCTTCTGATCTATACCCCAAAGGCCAGGGAAATTAATGGACTTCACTTTGGACCACAGAAGTATATTGAACATTTTCCCATATGTTGTCATAATTGCAGAAAACAGGTAAGAGGAGGAAGGTTCTCTTGAGTTGGCTAAGGTCTGAATATAACTGCAAATATGACAGCTTCACACGTTGACTTCATATGTTTAACTTTTATGTATCTATCTAACTGTAACCAGGAATGCTTGATCAGTGGCTGCTTTATTGTCCATTCCACACAAATCTGCATGTGCATGTTCTTGCACTGCCTTATGGGAATGATACTTTCTCCTCCTCCCCCCCCCTATTTCTAACCCCCCCCCCGTTTTTAAACTTTATTAAAATGCATCTCAAAGTTTGTCCAAAAATGCTATGTTAGGTACTCATTGCCTCAACTGCCTTGACTGGATAAATGTAGAAGGCTACAAGTGGAACCCTGCAACTGTGAGCCTCTTCTGAATAGTGCTGATTGAAGTGACCCTCCCAAAAATAATTTAATATATGCATTATTGGACTACCTTCTGATAGCTAGAATGGTTGTCGAGCTTGTTTCCAAAGCAGTAAAAACAACACATTTTTGTGACACTTTTAAGAACAACAAATTGGTTGTGGCATAAACGTTTGTGAGTCTGAACCCATTTTGTCAGATGTGTGTACATCTAATGAAGGGGACTCTGACGCATGAAAGCTTATGCCATAATAAATTTGTTAGTCTTTAGTGTGCCACAAGGCTCATCATTATTTTGGCTGTAGCAGACTAAAAAGGCTACTCTTCTGAAAAAAACTTTTTAAAGGAACAGATCAGGAAAATGCCCAGGTGGGTGTGAAGTATCTAACTGCATATTGCACTGGGGCAGGAAGCCATTCTAACATGCTAAATGCTGGTTCAGCTGACCAGAAAAAAAAATGTATTGCTGGAGAAGGCTTAATTTACCTTCAGTTCCTAGATAACATGAATTCTGACATCCAGTGACCCAGAGGGAGATCTAGGGAATGAAAGAGAAAGGGAAAGATTTAGACACAGAGACAAATAGAAGACATGGCAATTTACTGAACTACCTCTGCTGGTATTATTTAATGCGTTTCCTCTTTCCCACGGTTCAACTCCCTTGTCTTACATTTGAAATTAAGACGTAGTGCAGGGGAGTGGAAAGATTTTCTGTGCTACCTAAATTGAACTTACAGGGAGTTCTGTGAGTGGGAGTTCTGCCGAATCAAGCAGTAAATTTGTAGCTGCATTCGTCTCAGCATCCAAACTTAGAATAAAGAGATCTTGACAACTGCACAAGGATAGCATGTGGTAATGGCTCAGAAAACAAAAAGAAGGAGCCTAAATATATTGCTGTGGGAGGATAAATCCTAAATGCATTGCAGAATTGAACTGATTCCTAAAATTAAAACAAATGGGCCAGAATCCAGCAGAGAGTTGTGCCCTTGAACTCATTTAAAAACCAGTAAAATAGAACATGCTGGATTGTAACGGCAGGCTTGTCCATTGTTCCATTCAGTAAATATGTATACATTTTGAGATAGCCTTGTATGAAGGCTTCATAAGACTGAAAGACAAAAGTATTAAGAAAAGATGGACAGATGCACAGAATAAACATGAAGGTCACAACTGAGTAGATACACCTAGTGTTTGTTAAGCCAAGAATAGTTCTTGGGTGTCAAGGAAGATCAAGTCTAAGCCTTCTGTGTATGTTGAGTACATTAGGATGGTGTACTATTAGCACACAAACTTGGACTTTTGGGGTCGGTGTTGAGGAACATGAGGAACTGGTACAAGAGTTCATGGCACCCAAAATGGAATTACATTGCTTCAGTCTTTAGGAATTCTTTTAAAGGATCTCAGAAAGAAATATTTCTAGACTACATCTTTATTTAATGCATTTTTATCCTGCTTTGCTCCCCAACTGGGATCCAAAGAAGGTTACAAAAATATATTTTAAAAACAAAACACAGTATTAAAAAAGCAAAAGCAAAAAAACCCACACCATTTCGGTATGTTGTAGAAGGCTTTCACGGCCGGAGTTCATTAGCTGTTGTAGATTTTTCGGGTTGTCTGGCTGTGATCTTGGCATTGTAGAACCTGACATTTTGCCAGTAGCTGTGACTGGCATCCTCAGAGGTATGTCAAGGTGAGAAGAAAAATGGTAGGCAGGTAATTTATATACTCAGGAAGGTGGGGTAGGGCTGAGTCATTCTCTTGTAGGAGTTCCCCAGACTGTGAAACATGCTAATGGAGGAGTTTTCCCGAGGAGGTTCTTTTGTATATGGATTGGCTGTTTCCTGAGGAGGTTCTTTTGCATGTGGATTGTTTCCTGAGGAGGTTTCCTGTTTCCTGAGGTTCTTTTGCATGTGGATTGGCTGTTGAAATTCTAACCTTATCTGTAGTGCTATTGTCAGATGTAGAACCTTTTGTGTTTTTCAGGACAGGAAACCATGCCCTATTTATTTTTAAAGTCTCTTCTTTCCTGTTGAAATTGTGTTTATGTTTATGAATTTCAATGTCTTCCCTGTGTAATCTGACATGGTAATTGGAAGTGTTGTCCAGCCTTTCAGTGTCTTGGAACAAAATAGTCATCAATCCTGCTGGAAGCTTAGCCAGTACTAGGATGGGAAAGTGAACAGCAGAGCTGGCAGTAATGTTTAGAAGAGAAATGACATCCAAAACGATGGGGACTGTTAAATATAGAGTAAATTTAATTGCTAAGGGTTTCCTTCTGCAAAGGAATCATTGTCAGCAACATGTGAATTTGACAGTGTGAATGCATTCTGAGTTGGCGAATTGGCTTAGTCTTTGTCATGTATTAGGATTCGAAAATATCCATTGCAATACATCATTTGTACCTTCTGTTTTCTGTTTTAGCAGGAATACAGTGTGACTTCCAACCTGATGCTGTGATCTGGGAATTTGACAGCTGGCACGTTGTTACATGTCATTGGTTGGTCCTTTACAGGTTAATAGCGCATTTGTCTTTAAGGGGAGGTCCAGTGAGTCGCCACGGCCTGCAAGAGTGGTGTTGGTCATGACAGGCTGTGGACGGTGCCAGCTGGGATACTGTGGCGCTGCCACAGCAACAGAAATGAGGCAGGTGGTATCCAGGGACGTTCTGTGGGGGCTGTTCTGTCCACTCACATGGCCAGGAAGGAAACTACTTTCAGGCCTGGCAGCCCAGTCTTACTTATGTATATGTGTATGGGTTCCACTGAAGCCAGGTTGACATTACGGTGAATGAGCATACCGCCTGCAGTGTGTATTTATTGTGTGCTTGTCCTAGGTCTTTAGGATTGGAACCCAGTTTCTATAAGAAATGATAGGTACTGTGCACTCTTTGGGGTAAGGTGTTAACATTATACGGGTTTTTAAAGTGACACCATATTGTAGAATGGCAATATCATGTTTTGAAAGCCAAAGTAACTTTTTTCTATGATGGGTCTTAGCAGTTATTAGAACTTGAGAAAATTAAATACCACAAAGTATTTCAAATGCTATATTGGGCAGTTACTTGATTTTTAAAACAATGGATACCTCCCTATTCAGATCTGCTTGCAGGCGGGAAAGTTCTTTAAGGAACTCCAAGGCACTGAGAGAGTGTTCCAGGTTTCCTATGGGTTCCAGGTTTCCACAGTTTGCCAATCCAGTGGATCTGGAATTGAATCAGAGATGCTGTCTAATGGTATAGACCTTAGACAATGATAATTCTAGGCCTCAATTTCCTATCTTTCAGGGCACGGGATAGCCAAACAATCGAATGAATTAAGTCTTGTCTGCTTAATAGAGACTTAATGTGTGAAAATGCACAGCTGTAGTTTTTCATGGTATGGAGGTAAATAATGTCACCAGATAATTAACATCCCTTTAAAGGGAATGGGCTTCCTTTGCTACTCAGGAATATTAATGTTATTTCACTTGATCAGTGCAAACATAAGCCCCATTAATACTATGTTTTGGTGAAAGTTATTCCCTCTTTGATTTGACAGCTTTCAACAATGTACTGAAAAGATCACACTTATTGAACGGATGTTTTTGCAAATGTGGCAAATTGGATGTGTTGTTAATAATGGAAGAAAAAAAGAGGTACACCAAGGCTACTTTTTTGGCTTTATTTTGGTATTTTAGTTCATTTGCCAACATATGCCATCTTTGCAAAAGTGTCTTGGGGGAGGGGGCATAGCTGAAGACATGATAAAATGAGTGGCCTGCAGCTAATTTTCCAGGTTTCCAAAATCCCCACAGACATGACCAATGATGAGTGTAAATGTAATGGACAATGGATGCCTCCCTATTCAGATCTGCTTGCAGGCGGGAAAGTTCTTTAAGGAACTCCAAGGCACTGAGAGAGTGTTCCAGGTTTCCTATAGGTGTTGTTTCCACAGTTTGCCGATTAAGTCTTGTCTGCTTAATAGAGACGTAATGTGTGAAAATGCGCAGCTGTAGTTTTTCATGGCATGGAGGTAAATAACGTAACCAGATAATTAACATCCCTCATCCCTTTAAACGGAATGGGCTTTCTTTGCTACCCAGGAATATCATAAGTTATTTAACTTGATCACTGCATACATAAGCCCTATTAATATTGGGCAGTGCCTTGGAAATCACAATGACTGTGCAAAAGCAAACATTGTTGGGTAAATGTAGTGGAATTTTTAAAGCATTCTATGAAGGTCTTGGGAAACAGAAGCTCTAGAGGACCAGAAGCAACCCATTTCCCTGGTGTGAAAAGGGTCATTTCAAGTTAGGATGACAGTTACTGCTTTAGGCATGTGGATGGAACTCCGCTGACCAGGCACTTGTTTGTGGTGGTTAGCACCCAGACTTTGGGCAAGTTGGGCCTTTCCTGGGGTGAAGTTTGGAACTCACTCTTCTCAGTTCACCACCACTTCCACTGCAGCTGCTCTGGGCTACACATTCCCTTGCCATGTGGTAGTGTCAGTGGGACCTTGTTCAGGTCAGGACCTTTGTCCAGTCATTGCACTCCTTTTTGGGGGTGGCGCTGTTGATCAGTGAGCTGTGGTGGGCTTTTGCCTAGCATTCGAAGAATGAAATCGCAAAGTTTTAAGTTATTCATGAGGTTTTTCCTTCAGGTGCTGCTGGCTGTGGGGCAAGATGAAGAATCAACGTCTGCAGCCACAGCATGCTCTTTTCGGCCACCCACTGGGCCAAGAGGACTCCCTGGCCGGGAAGGCCCTTGTGTTACAAGCTAAGGCAGACCTTGTGATGATAAGAGCAAGAGGGCCCAGAGTGTGGATAGTCTGGCTGGCTATTCTGCTTCGCCATGAAGGACAAGGTCCTTCTGTTAAAGCTGAGGCTGGCCTTGTGATGATAACAGCAAGGTGGCCCGAAGTGCAGATGGTCTGGTGGCTATTCTGCCTCACCATGAAGGGCAAGGCCCTAGTGTTACAAGCAGACCTGTTGCCTGGGGTGTAGCCTCACCATGATGGGCAAGGTGGCCCGGAGTGCAGATAGGCTGGTGGCTATTCTGCCTCACCATGAAGGGCAAGGCCCTGGTGCTACAAGCGGACCGGTTACCTGAGGTGCAGCCTCACCATGATGGGCAAGGTGGCCCAGAGTGCAGATGGTCTGGTCAGCTATTCTACATTGTCATGAAGGGCAAGGCCCTGGTCTTACAAGTGGAGGCTGATCTTGCGATGATAAGCGTAAGGTGGCCTGGAGTGCGGATAGTCTGGTGGCTATTCTGCCCTGCCAGGTTGGTGCCCTGCCACTAGGCATAAAGACAGCCAGTTGCCTGGGGTGCAGCAGTTGCCTGGCGTGCAGCTGGTCTTGTCTGCAATTTGGCTGTGCCAGGTGTGGCATAGCCTAGGGGTTCCTAGACGCTTGGGCTGGGTGAGACGAAACGCCAATTGGCAGTTTAGAAATGCCATGGAAGGCGGCTTGGGTCTTTTCTTGTTGCACCCTGATATATGGGTCGAGTTAATGGACCTGTATGGGGGGGGTGAAGTGCACTTCTTTAACAAGGGCAATGATATTATACCTGTATGGGGGGGCAGGGTGGACTTCTTTAATAAGGGCAATGATATATTTCTTGTAGATTTGAGGCGAGGGGTGCTGTTGGCGCTGGATCGCTTGGTAGGGGAGAAGGCCTAAGCAGAGGCTTGGCCTTTGCTCTGGCAGGGTAGCGTGATCAGGAAGTTGAAAATGGTGAGCACCTGGGCATTGTTATAAAGGAATTAAAGGGTCCTCCAAGAACAGCCGTTTTTTCTTAGGACAATCTGGCCCGGCCTATCTTAGCAGGCCTTGCGGCTTCTGGGGTGGTGGACTAGGGGGTTCTCCTAAATATGCCAAGCCGCTGGTTGAGAGCTACATTGGGTGGCTCGAGATCAGGGAAGGTGCATCACCCAGAAGGAGATGAAGGTGGTCATGAGTTTGACACCGGTCATATTCCTCAGTACATTTTAGCAGCCCCTCGCCAGTTGTTTGATTATAAATAATTGATAAAGTGGCCCTTGTTAAATCCATATTGGCGTCCGTCTCTTCATTCCAATTGTGGTGGCAATGCATAATAATCCAATTAAGCTTATTAACAACCTGCATCTGTCATAAGAGTAATGATCGTGTATTTGTATGGCAAAAATGTTTCCCAAGCTCTGTAATAAGGAATAAAGAACATATTAGGAAATATTTTGTCTTTCAAGCCTCGTTGAATCTATAAAGTCTATAATTTCAACTTTCAAAACAGCTTTATCCAACATGCTGGCACAAGTCCATATTTAATGACTACAAGTCAGGTTTGAGCAAGTTTATTTCACAGCTGTGAAATTATATTGTCATATCTAGCAATGCAAACCTATAATCTGATTTTGATGCTTGCTATATGGCATGTGAGAACATATTCAGATTCTTCCTTTTTCATACCTGGTTGATTTCCAGCTTGAATGGCAAAATACATTTGGGCAAGGTGCTGAAGTTTCAAAGTAGGGGGAGATGTTTTCCTAAATTACTAATGCTAATCCCAGTTATTCCCCCAAATTACTAAAATCACCCAAATTACTAATGTTAATCCTCTGTCTCCAAGCCAATAAAGATTCGATTAACTATTTCAAATGGAAATAAAGCTTTCTTCTGTGGTGTTTGAAATAGACAATGTGCCCAAAGATATGCCCAGAGATGGGTTATGTAAAAATAGAAACAGGCCTCCTCCTGTAAACCGACACCTGGACGAGGATAAGTTTATATTAGACAAGGAAAGAAAGGTAGTCTCAAGTTCTTGACAGAATAAGTAATCATTGATGAACCACTTTAAATAATTAATATTTTAATGTCTGAAGATGAACCTCTTAAGATGGTTTTGCCTGCTGTTGGTGATAGGCAGTCATTCTGTTTGGTGTAGTGGAGCCAGTTTGGTGTAGTGGTTAAGTGTGTGGACTCTAATTTGGGAGAACCAGGTTCGATTCTCCACTCCTCCACTTGCAGCTACTGGATTACCTTGGGCAAGCCATAGTTCTGACAAGAGCTGTCCTTGAAAGGGCAGTTCTTGAAAGAGCTCTCTCAGCCCCACCTACCTCACAGGGTGTCTGTTGTGGGGAGGAGAGGGGAAGGGAAAGGAGTTTGTAAGCCGCTCTGAGAGTCCAAGTGAAGGGCAGGGTATAAATCCAATCTTTTCTTCTTCTTCTTCTTCTTCTTCTTCTTCTTCTTCTTCTTCTTCTTCTTCTTCTTCTTCTTCTTCTTCTTCTTCTTCTTCTTCTTCTTCTTCTTCTTCTTCTTCCTTAGAAGAAGATGAAAAAGCAACCATTCTTTATCCCATGTTATTATTCTTGTGATTGTTGGATAACCCTAAAATTGTGGAACTCAGATGAAATTGCATGCTTGCAAGAGCCCGACTAAAATAGGTATTTGATTTGGAAGTCAGGCTGAAGTAGGTCAGTGGTGAGTTTGCTAGCAATGGTTAAGGGGGAAATTCCATTTTTATGTATATTTTATTTTTGGTTCAGGTGTGTAGCTGTGTTGAACTGATGTGTGCATGCACATGAAAGCTTGTACCCAGAATAAAATTTTGTTGCTTTTAAAGGTGCCACTGGGCTCAAACTTTGTGCTTTTATTTTTGGTGTGTCTGTGAATTTCATTTTGAAGGCTGCCATTCTAAGCATATTTATCTGGGAACAAGAAGTATTGGATACCCTGGGACATTTCAGAATAAACACACATCTACAAAATATTGTTTTATTAAACTACTTGCATTGATTCCAGCTGCTCTGGAGTTTAAAAAAATGATAAACATGAAGTCAATGTTCAAATATCTTTGAATTAATACTGTTTCACCACAGGTTCTTTTCTACCAGTATGTCTTTTGAGAATTGGCTGCCACTGTCATTAATTATGGGGTACAATTGCCAAAGTCAGTTCAGTAGGTTGAACAATGTTCAATGTGTGAAACATAATATGTCATGAAGAATTTGATTCCCTTGGATTCCCAAAATCCTAGGACCTTTTCTGCACCTCATTGCTGCTGCTGTTTCCCGGCAAGTTGAATCCTTAGCTGACACTTTGGGTGATTTCGCACTAGAGCTGCCTCGTGGCGCAGGCGACATTTGCCCCGACACAAATATGTCAAATATTCACACCCAAAGCTGCGGGTGTTTTTAAATGCATAGTTATTAGAAAGGGTTAAAGCAGAAAAAATATCTCATGGTTTTGAACAATCTAAAACTGAATTTGGAACAGGATTATGTACAAATGATGAACATGTTATTGCTAAAATGTATAAACTCTAGTTGAAATCTTTCTAAAAGATTTTTGTTCGTTTTTATCTTTTGGTTCTAAAAATTCTCAACAAAATCTATTTTAAAAAGGAACACTGATGCAGGGGGTTGTACTTGTGCAGAAATGGTCTGTATCTTTTCAAATATGCTAGAAGATTTTTAAACAGTGTTCAGAGCTTCTGTGATTACTTCACAGGCATGTTGGCTTTCTTAAATTGTTATTTTCCTTCTCAGCTTGACTATAGTAGTGTTGAATAAATATATATATAAAAATATGGTAGGACTGTACTTTGAAATATTCAGATTACTGATCCCCAAATATTTGCTGCAGAGAAAGACTCAAAATCTATATCCAGTGATATAAAAATAATTGCCAAAATTATGCAACCCACGCCATCTCTTTTACTTAAAAAGATGTCACAGTGATGGTATCATGGCGTATGGAGAGTATGAAAGAATCAGAAAGCTTTGGTTTCCATGGCAATCTGGACTTTTTCTTTCCATACAAGTAGATAGACAACATGATGAATTATTTTTGTGAAGAAAAGGTAAAGATGAAACTCAGCACAATGCTATTTTTATCAGTGAAGGGTTGTGTATCATTTCTTGATCACTTTTTAATTTAAGCAAATGTTGCTTTTAACCTGGAAGCATAATAAATGAAGTCTGGGCTGATTCCCCCCCACCCAGTCACATTTTTTTTAAAGTCTTACTTGTATTATCACTTTGTTCCAGGAAGAGTAATCTCCATATGAACCTGATTTTCCATTTGCTGAGTCCTGACAGATCAAAAACAGCACACAGCAAAGCAAATGGCTACACTTACTATTTTCAAGATTCCTTTTGCTATTCTTCTTTGAGATCTCTTAGGACAGGACTGAAACAAGGCACCCTTTAACAGCTGATAACATCAAAGCTGGTAATGGCTCACATTTTGGACAAGTATATAAATTTACAGGAAAGTGTTGCATATGGGAATTTGGGACTGAGATCTATAACTGTATCCCCTAAAAGATACTGTGGATTAAAGTTTCGGATTTCATACTTGTTGTGTACTAAGATATGTAGTAAGCTTGAGTTCTGGACAGGATTGTAAATACACCAATCAGAGCTGCGCAATGTTCTGGAGGGAAGCACTCTGATTGAACCTTATCTGAAAATAGTGATTGGTTGTTAACTGACTTGTGGGCGTGGCTACCTAAGCCCGGACTGTTTAAAAGAAAGCCTGTTGCTCTATGTTTTTGTCTAGTTCTGATTTCTTCTGACTTTGTTAATAAAAAGATGATTCACTGTTCACAAGCTGCATTGAGTCTCGTATTCAACAATACTATTTGATTTTGCATTTAAAATCATTTAGATACATAGGTTATGCATTTAAAACACATCAGCAGCTTTCATTAATAAAATGGAATAAACATAAAAAGCATAAAATGAAATAAATGAAACATTAAAAACAAGCAGAGTAAAAAATCCCAACAAATCCCCGAGCCAATAAAACTGATAAAGCTGCCAGCACCAATAAAGCCACCAGAGCTACAAAGTTAAGAATGAGTGAATGCTTCATGTCTAATTCTCGTTATAAATTTTCTTTTGCTGTTTTTGCAGATCTGTTTCAATTGGCTGCCTGTGCTGTGCAAGCTCTATGCATAATTTTAATGGTATTTATATGTACAGTGCAAGTCACTGACATATATTATGTACATGCAATGTATAATACTGACTTACATAAGGGAGAAGACTGTTACAAACTATGCACCGGTTATGTTCCTGCTGTCTGTCCCCTCACTCTTCTATGTGGCAGCACTGCTAAGCCCGGCAGCATGGGAGAAGCTGAGGGACACAGCTCAAGACGGACAGGTCTGTGGTTGAGCCCATGAGGTACTGGCAATTGTGTAGAGAATCAGTATGCTCCCATTATGTTTGGACAAGTATCTCTCCCTCTTCTCCCCCTTTTGTCTTCCAGCACACAAAAGAATGTAAGAAGAACCATGGTGGATCACACCAAAGGCCCATCTAGTCCAGCATTCACACAGTAGCCAACCAGCTACCTCTAGAAAGCCCACAAACAGGAAGACTGCCACGGCATCATCCTGCCTATGCTCCCCAGCAACTGATTTAAAGAGGCAATTTTACATTTGAGTTCTTTAAGAACTCTAGGATGGTATGACTGACCCCTGTCAATCCCCCACTATCAGGCAAGTTTTCCTGCTAGAAGTTTTGTTCCCTACTGTGACTGAGCAGCCCCATGTAGTGTGTTAATATTTGTGGTTTTGATAGTTTTTTTGTCCCACCCTGTCACATAGAATATAATTTGGCTCTTAGCCCAGTCCTGGAACTCGATGGGGAAAACAGGAGCCCTCTTGTTTGACCCTTTGAAATGACACTTGAGACGGATTAACATTTAAACAGAAATCTTATTTAACAGGCAGGGGATGAACAGGTGTAGTCGGGAGCTGGAAAAGCTGAGGTGAAACTTGTTGGTATTTCAAAGCACACTTCTTTTTAACAAGCACAATAGTGATCTTGAAGCTTGTCTGCATATATTCTCGGCTCTTAACAATGAGAGATGCTTTACTTGGTATTTTAGTTACAGCAACAATGTTTCTTCAGAGAGTTTCCTACGATAGTGCAGTTTTCCTGGAGTGGGTCTCTTTCTTTGAGCACCTAACTTGCTTTTTTCTTGAAACTACAGTTTATTTCTGTCTAAAACCATTTTCCCTTCACATCATACCCAGGGTCCTCCTTAGAGCCAACCACCCAGAGAAACTGGACAGGAATTAATCTTCTTCTCCACAGAAGGTATAACCCTTTCCCTTTTGGCTTGAAAGGGAGTTTCAACACACTACCCAACCACTCTCACTATTGTGTAGTGGGTTGACCGCATGGCTAGGCCCACTCAGCTCCCATAACATGCTGCACGCTTGACTCTTACACAACTAAGACCAAGACAAACGGCCAGGAGGCCAACTATCTACATATCCAGGGGACACCCCCTGGATCCCATTGGGGGGTTCGAATTTCCCTCCCATGTTTCTATTGGCTTCCTGTTGGAGAGACCAGGAGCCCAGTTCCCATTGTTCACCCAGGGTCAAGCTCTGGGTAGTCGCTGGCCCCTGGTGGCGGCCAGTGGACACAACACTCACCAAATCACCTTCCCAGCTCTGGTGTCTGTGTAAAGCACAATTCAGCTT